>NC_029786.2:74070030-74077612 GCF_000816755.2 Arachis ipaensis | reverse complement strand
GATACTACGTACTCTCTCTCTCTCTCTCTCTCTCTCTCTCTCAACTGGTGGAGAGCAGCAAGTACCAGTATATTACAATAATATAATTACACTACTAATAATCAATACCTAATTGATTTTGATGCTAATAATGAACAACTATTGAAATTTACTATATTGAAACTTTTTCTATATATATATATTTCCTTAACTAATAGTAAATGATAATTGTCAACATGGCCGATTTGCATGTAACTATCTTTCATGAATTAACAGTTCCTATTATTTTATTAGATGAATGTGTACAATTAATCTCCCATCATATATTTAGTGATAATGTGATTTGTTTTATATGTTAAATTTAGGTGTTCTATGATTATTTAACAAATCCCCTCCCCACCCCACCATACCTGATGTCAGGCAAGAGGCAACTATATTGTTTACTTTTCTCCTAGAGGGAAATTTGGGTTATTTTAAAGTGAAAGAACATTCTATAGGGTAGAATTACACATTTGTTGTTATGAAAATAAATGAAGAAAATATGTTAATTATTTCACATTTATAATGTATAATTTGTGGTTTCCGAATAATTTTTTCATAACAGATAAAATTATGCATATTTAATTATGAATTTTGTTTTCAAAAGTACACCACAGATCTTAAGTAGAACACATCCATGAAACAGGTTGCAATTTATCAACACACGTTTTGTGCTGACTTGTGGTAGTGACTGTTGCAACGGAAACACAAACACCCCTCTCAATAGCTTACCATTTGAAAATAATGTGTTGCATTTGGCATGAACTATCACTACTGTATTAAGGGTAAAAATACGGGGTTATTTGGTCACCTTTAATTGAGTTTCCTTTATGCATCTTGTAATCTTAAGCTGTGTTACTGTGTCTAAGATAGCATAGAATTATGTGCAGGTTGCTAAGGCTGGAAGCCGTGAAGAGATCAGGCTCGGGAGGGCGCCATGATCCCTATGTTTACACGGTAAACAAATCCATAATAACTAATTTTGTGATAAATTCATATCTATGATAAATCACGCAAAAATGTTCTCAGAAATTTAAATATTAATAAATATGTACTTTTAAAAGATCATAACAACAAAAAATGTTCTCAAAGGATTTGAGAGCGTGTTGAAATAATTAAATTTTAGATATATATTTTTAAAAACGTTTAGAAATTACATTTTGAAGTAGTTTTTTCTGTAAATATAATTAGAAAAATTAGAATTCTTTGTTAATAAAATTTAATAATTTTAATTCAAATAATTCTTTTATTTTGCAATTTTTTGAATGGTTAAATTTAAAAAAAAATGAAAAAAGATGTATAAAAAATTAAAAATCGAGTTTCACTTTGAATTTTTGTATGTACGTCTTAAATAATTATTCAAATATTTTTAAAATATTTGAATCTAATGCACAAAAATTGTTTCTCAAATACAAAAGTTATTTATTACTAATGAAAATAATCTTTTTATTATTTTTGCAACACTTTTTTTTTTTTTTTTGACATTTTATCATTTTAATCTTTCGAACCTAATTTTGTCACTTTTTAAATTTTACCTAATCTTTGAAAGGCATTTTTAGTAGTGTATCCTTACTTACTATATCATTTGTTCACATGATTAATTAAACTGGTTTGTTTTTAAGTGACCTAAGCCTTACCTCCTATGTTTTTTTCTTTTACTAAACCTTACGTCTTATGCATTTTCTATTTACTTTCTTTCACCAAGATTTAAATGCTAGATGTTCATTAGATTAAGTCATGGATAATTCTCGAAATAAACGACTTTAATCTTTTTATTTTTCGTTTTTATCTGGAATAAAACAAATATTTTTGTTGCAGATAACTGGGTGAAGTTAACATAAAAAGTTAAGCTACTTGCAATGGTAGCGGATTAGATATATATGCATTCACTCCCGGCTAAAGATTGTGTATAGTTATTTCATATATTCGGCTAAATTCAGGTATATATATCCCTACATATAAAGTTAGGGAAATTTTGTTGTAGGCAACTTATATATAGTCATGGTAAGTGGTGCATTAGAGGTGTCCAGATGTAAAGTACAACTCAAAAGCTACGCTATGAGTACATCTTAGTTCAACACTTAAACGTGTGCCCTAGTATATATATTGTTATATACAAATGTATAAGAAAATTCAACCGAAGATTATTGTATCGGGAATAAATAGTTTTTTCATGTATAAGAACGTTCCGAGTTAGAATTGTGGTTTCAGTTAACTTTAATATCTTACTCGCTTATAACAGTACCCAACTTTTAGTGACACAATTTCTATTTATTAAAAGGACAAGAAAAGAAAGGGGTATTGGATGTCAGGAAAACGCACATAAAGAAAAGCAAAATGATCAAATGACTAATATTTACGTGAGACTGCAATTTATTCGTGTAGCATACCTGACAACTATTGAGTGTGCGATATGCCCACAACTAAAGAAATATTATTTGCAAGTCTTGTATAACTAGAACATATACCTATTTTTTTGGCACCGAAAGTCCGAAAGTACATCCATTGACCATTGTATCAGCGAGGTCATAACATTATATAAAGTCTGGCGAGATCATCAAAACTCAACAAAATTTTAATAAATAAATAAGGAGTCTGAGACAGCAATATACATCTATTTGTTTAGTATTGCAAATTCACTAAGCAGTCACCGTATATTATGATATTCCTTACTGCTGTGTAGTCGCGTTTCAAAAAACGTAAAATCAAAATAAAATGTTGCATGCAAACAAAATTGAAATTCAGTGCGACTTTGTCCCTTGAAATCAAACTTTGAACAATTGCTATATAAGGAATACAGCTTCTAGCATGTTCCTATATTATTCCGCCGTGACGGGAGAACATGCGCGGCATTATATTGAAAGGCTGTGTGCCTTCCTTGTTACCTTAGCAGCAGCATCATCAATTAGTTGCGCAGTTCTAAGTGGCGAAAACTGAAAGAGCTTCTGCAAATTACTGCCTAAGAGATGAAGTCTACCTTGTTTTCTTCTGAAGCTTTGGATTCTTGCACATTCGAATACTTTGGGGAGTAACCTCTACTAGTTCATCTTCTTGTATGTACTCGATGCAGTCATCAAGACTATAATCCAAGGGGGTATCAAGAATCACTGCATAAGGAAGTAAGGTAAGATATATTGAAGTTGTTGACCATTGCTACTCCTACACAGTTTTCATGTACAAATAATAATTAAGACGGATTATATTGACTTTCGTTGAGCATATAAGATACTACCTTCTGGCACCTTTTCATTTGTCATGCATGTTATGTTTTATAAGGTAAGTGAATGTCATGTTTGGGAAACAAGGTAGATCAGTATTATGTTTTCCAATATAAACGGATAATTGAATGTAACAACATCTAAACCTCAGGAGTGTTGAGAGTAATATCACCTCACCTTATGGAAAGTCGATGTAATTTTCCCTTCTAATAATAATAATAATAATAATAATAATAACAGATTTACAAAAGATAAAACTATAATTCAGGCTTATAAAATGTTTTTAACCCATGATTCATAATTAATCATACTCACAGCAGCCTATTCAACAGCTTTTGTATAAATACCATAACTGCACTTGTGTATTAAGAAGCTATAATGCCTTAACTTACAGACTAATAATTTGCAGGAAGATTTTAATTTTCAGCCAATGATTTGAAAAAGCTACAAATGAAAGAATCTCATCCCTAAAATTAATTAATTAATAGCTAAATAAAACACTTTACATAACTGGTTTGAGAATTTGTTGTTCCCATATTCGTATTAAAATTCGTGGTCTTGCTTATGGAGGTATAAAATAGCAGGCAAGCAAAAAAAGAACTACAAGAATGAATCATTTGAAGTAATAAAGTTGCCAGAAGACAGCTTTAAGGGATAAGAAAAATTCAACAAAAAACCTTATATGAATTGGACAAAATAAATTTGCGTACAAGATACTATGTAATTGCACTGAAGGTGCTTCTCACCTGTTTGTTCCTTGTTGGAACGTATGTTTGTTGCAGCCTTTTTCTTGCAAACATTCAATGACAAGTCCCCAGGTCGCTGATGGATGCCAACAATTTGACCTTTATAAACATCCACTCCAGGACCAATAAACATCTGTCCCCTTTCCTGTGAACTAGCGATTGCATAAGAAGAACTTGTTCCATCCTCAAAAGCAACCTGTAATTCAAATCATTGTATCATTAATGAAGAAGCAAACATTGAGCATTCTAGAGTATTAATGCTACCAAAATAGGAACAGAAAATATGATTAAAAAAAATCAAGTGTTTAAATGCTAATGCTAATGCTGCATCTGCATTAATACAAGCATCATGCTTATAGGTTTATAGTGGAAACAGCAATGCACGCATTACCAGTGAGCCTTGATCCCGGGTACTCATGTCACCAGCCCAGGGTCCATAGCTATCAAAGATAGTATTGAGAATAGCTGTCCCTCGGGAAGCAGTTAAAATTGCATTCCGTAATCCAAGGAGGCCACGAGTTGGGATCTTGTATTTGAGTAATGTAGTTCCCTCCGATCTAGCAGAGAAACAAAATCACCAAATGAAGTGAAATATCATTATCAAGGATAAAAATCGTCTAAGAGAGCATTCATGATATATATATAACAAGAATGGATTAATTTTTGACAAAAATAAAGCAGATGGGCTACAAAATCCATGAGAATCCAGCATACACAGATACCATAATGTAGACCAGTAACATGGGGCCAAGATTTTTTCAGAATTTAGGACATGGTTGGTCAAGATACCACATAACATCAAGAGAAATTCAATGTATCATATTCGGAGCCTCAAAACATAAAACTGGCATCATAAGATATTAAAAAATAGATAATAATAACTAGGAAATTCCATGTTTGAAAAGTGAAAAGTTAATTATTAGTCAATGGAGTCTTTGAAGATACAATAGAAGACTACACTTCTCCAGATGCATGTGAATCTTTCAACAAATATTATTATTTTGATAGAAAACAAAAGTAAATAAGAAAATAAGAGAATACAAAGACAGGAGGTTAAGATGTACCCCCATAAGAAAAGTAAATAAAAAAGAACTGCAGAGAACCAGCACAAAAGAATAACAATAGCATCCTAGTTCCCACGCAAATCGGAAACAGAAACTCTCATGAAACTATCATTGGCTGAACACAAAATAGAAGCCAATATCGTTATTATTTACCAAAATATCTTTTGTCCGTCATAATAATCCTATGGAAGATATTATGTATGGCTTTTGCTTAAATAAAAACAATTCATCCACAAGATAACAAGATATGACTTCCAATCTTCTATCAAGGAAAAAATATGTTGCATAATTATAAAACTTTTGGACGTAAACTATATCACATCAAAATAAAAGCAAAGAAAGCAATCTACATACCCAACTCCTTGCATATCAAACATCTGCCCTCGTCTCTTCCCAAGGAGTTCAACAACAGCTCCCATATGTTCTTCAGGTACCTCAACAGTTGCAATCTTCAACCACAACACTTGTTACTTAACATTTATAACAAATCAGTGAAGGAAGCACCCAAAAAAATAGGTACCTCCTAATTATTATCTTTCAAACAGCACAGAACCATGAATATCAGTTCCAATATTTAGAAGAAACAGAAACAGAACACTGTCCCACTATTTGATGTAATATTTATAACATCTATAGGGAAAATTGAGAAGAAACTTCTTACTTGTATAGCATATGCTTAATTTACGTTTAATCAATAATGTTCATTTTCCAAGTTATACATAAATTAATTACAAGCTAATTTTTTTGAAGGAAAAAATTTTCAGGATCAATGCATTCGAAATGCATGCAGCATAGTAATATTAGTTTCATCCCTGAACTAATAAAACAAAGCAACTACTAGTGCAAAAAAGCAAGTCCCCCTCCCCCTTCTCTTTCCAAATATAATGGTAGTTTTCTAGGAAGTAACTTGATTCCATCTGTCAAACATGATTGTTTAAAGTCATGTTATGTGCACTACCATCATCTCCCTTTTGCTTTTAAGATTTTGAATTTTTTTACTCGAATGGAAACAAAAGATAGAAAGTTACCTCATATGGTTCAAGCAATTTGTCGTTAACTTTCTTGTTGATAACTTTAGGAGGGCCAACCATGAATTCATATCCTTCTCTTCGCCTGCAGATATAATGTTATTTGAAGAAATCGACACATAATTATAAGAGAAAACGAATACTCATACATACATATTTTCAATCAGTATGGTGATATGCAAAGTTCCACGCCCACTGACAATGAATGTATCTGCTGTTTCACCATCTTCAACTTTCATGGCGAGATTTCGCTCAAGTTCACGATAAAGCCTGTCCCTTAAGTTCCTACTGGTAACATACTTTCCCTGAACAATGTTAAGAATTAATTTAGCCAGTCTGTTACCTTATGATATAGAACTTACAATGTTAGCAACAAAGCTATGCCTAACAACTATGATTGTGCCTAACAGATAGCATCAGACATCAGGATAGAAAAGACAAATAATTATCTTCCTTAATGGTCACAAACTATCAATCATAGACATACCTCGCGGCCAACAAAAGGGGAAGTGTTTATGGAGAAAGCCATTTTCACAGTTGGTTCCTCCACCTTTATGGAAGGTAGTGGCTTTCCAGATACTTTACAAGCAATTGTCTCTCCAATCTGAGAAAAGAATGAAATGGTTAGTAAGATTAATGCAATACAAATTACAAAATCACAATTTTGATTCAAATCCAACAATCATTACCTGAATATCACCAATTCCGCATACTGCACATATATCACCAGCCTCCACACTTTCTGCAGGGACCCTACTGAATTTATCATACACGTAAAGCTCACTAACTCTTCCATATCTACATGAATCTTCTGATGTGCATACCTGGAAAAAAATAAAAAATAAAATAAAATAAAATAAAAAGAAGCTATAAGTGCTAGCCGGACCACATCCCCCTATTTCCTACGTTGGATGTCCAAAAGAACTTGAGATTAAGGCATGAATAACCTTTTCTCCACCCGTCCCAAGAAATAAAAAATAACTCACACACAAGAAAGTTACCTAGAAAAAGTGATTGAGTAAAAATTTACTTGTTACCAAATTATTTAAACTTAATTTTATGCATAAATATTCATCACTTAGTATAATAATTACCAAAGATAACGCTAGTACACAAATCGAACAATAAAAATACAGGAAAAAGAATTCTCACCTTGACATCCATGCCTTTTTCCAAAACTCCAGCTTGCAAGCGCCCAATTGCTATACGCCCTTTGTGTTCATCATACTCAATATTTGTGACCTAGTTGAAAGTATAAGCATATGTTAAGGCTACAGATTACACTAGAATATAAATCACATGCACATACATTTGGCCGCTATCATCTTTAGGACAAGATTCATATACTATATTGAAAATTTTTATGATCTGTTTATGAGATTGCTAATCAGACCCTGTAAACTTTCCACAGCTGACGAAAATGGAATGGAAGATTTCATCTAATTTGTTTATTTCTACTTACCCTAAGGTGGTAAATTAGTAGAAAATCAAATGCTAAATTGCTAATT
>NC_029786.2:74068762-74069869 GCF_000816755.2 Arachis ipaensis | reverse complement strand
GGAATATAAAAAACTCACAAGCATTTGAAGAGCGCCATCTTTATCAATCCTTGGTCCTGGGATGCATCTGATGATGGACTCAAACAATGGCCCAAGGTCTTCTGCCAGATTCTCAGGAGACAACCCTGCTTGTCCTTTTATACCACTTGCATATATTACTTGAAAGTCGCACTGAACGAAGAAAAGAAAACAAAGATGAGATGATTACAGAGATTTTATTTCATAACACTTTCAAAGTAGAAATGGCATGTTTGAATTTGCTCACAGACAGCATTAAATTTTACAACTTACCCTCCACACATCATCATGAATAACTAACCACATTTTAATTCTGGCTAGTGATCCAAGTTCCAACAGAGTTTACAACCATACAAGTAATTACAAGTACTTTATGTTATTTCACTTGCGTACCTGCTCATCTGTTGCATTTAATTCAATGAAGAGTTCAAAAGTTGAATTGACAACAAAATCTGGGCGAGCAGATGGCCTGTCTATCTTATTAACAACCACGACAACTGAATGACCAAACTCTAATGCTTTCTTTAAGACAAATCTTGTCTGTGGCATTGGTCCTTCAACAGAATCTACCTGCAATTACAAGAGCAGCTTGGTAAATCCTATATATTACAAAAAAAAAGACATTTCAGGGAAGAAAACATGGAATTTTACGAGACAAGGTAACACATTTTCTAGTAGATAAAAAGCAAGATTATCTCTCTTGTAAACAACAGATCCACCGAAGAATAAGAATATTGCAGTCTGAGTAGTGGAGTAGAAAAGTCGAAAGAAGGATAATTCAAACCAATATTCATGGTCACATGTGCAAAAACAAGTGGGAAAAGCATAGTACCACTAGAAGGATTCCTTCCACCATGTTCAGGATACGCTCTACTTCACCTCCAAAATCAGAGTGACCGGGAGTATCTATTATATTAATCTTTGTGTCATGATAGGAGACGGATGTATTTTTACTCAATATTGTGATTCCTCTCTCACGCTCCAAATCATTTGAGTCCATTATCCTTTCCTGCACAAATTGATTATCACGAAACACCTGCACAAAGGCCCAAAAAAACCACACATTACATTAACAACTATCATCTGTCC
>NC_029786.2:74067931-74068292 GCF_000816755.2 Arachis ipaensis | reverse complement strand
CTGAAACTGAATTTTCAATAAAAACAGTAGTTAAACCATTCAATAGATTTTATGTTTATAGGCACTTATTTCATATGTTGAAGTGGTTCATATCATTCAATACAAGAACCAAAAGAGAAACAAAGGCAACTTCCAAAACAATGAAAGAACAACAATGCAGTTGAATATCCTGATAGTACCTTTGTCTGTTTCAACATGGCATCAACTAGAGTTGTTTTTCCATGATCAACATGAGCAACAATTGCTATGTTCCTTACATCCCCTCTTCTCTTCAATTGCCTCTTCTCTGAAGCTGAAGGGAAACAAGGAATCAGAAAACACATACCATCTATTGAAAAATAAATTACCAAAAATCACCAAA
>NC_029786.2:74052806-74067234 GCF_000816755.2 Arachis ipaensis | reverse complement strand
GGGAAGAAGATGAAGCTCTGTTGTTATTGCAAACATACAACAAACTGTATATACAAAACAATAAAAATATACACCCCGAAGAGAAATAAAAGATAGGTGAAGTGGATCACCAGTTCAAAAACATTAATTCGGACAATATTTTGCAAAAACACCGATATGATTCATGATAGCAACACTATGCTGTTATTTGATCCATGTAACCAATGTCACCTAACTAGATAAGCCTTAATTTTTTTGTCAAAAAAAAAAAAAGATAAGCCTTAATTTAAATACTTGTCATTAAATTTGATTTTGGCATGCAACTTTTGCATAGGAACCCGATAATATTATCAGGTAGTTAAACTTATGGTTTCATTTAAGAGCATTGTCAATATATAGTCATACACTACGATGCCAGCAGCTAAAGTTGGCTTTCTCATCCACTACTTGAATGATCATGTAGGTGGAAAACTTTGTGCGTACAAGTGCATTTAAATGAAACTCAAAACATAGGTGTCTATTGATAAGGAACTAGAAAGTCAGGTATCATGTGATATGCCTAAACAAATTTCAATAATGTACCCATATCAAACTTACAGCTTTTTCCTCTCTCCATTTCTCTTAACAAAATGGATTCAGCTTATAAAAAAGTTTTACCCTTTATATCCAACATGTTTTATCATTTGAGAACTAACTATCTTTGACAGTCACTACGGTGTCCAAATGTTGTGTAATGCTCATCTAACAATAAATTTAAGAGTTATTTAGATAATAGTTTACTCAGTCGTCCAATCAAATTGTACTTTTCGATGATCATTCATACGCACATTCAATATAAAAAATAGTTATTTTTACTAATAATTTTTCACTAATAGCGCATCAAAATTAAATTTTAATTTTAATTGGATAACATTGTAAAATTTAAGTATATCAAAATTGAATAAGAAAAATGTTTCCAACTCAAACGATAAACGGTCCGGGGATACTTCATTACTTCTAATTCTTTGATAAACGACAATGAAAGTACACAAAACGCAAGCAAGAAAACAAATAAATAAAGATAAGAGAAGGAAGAGTGACCAGTTAGGGGTTCAGCGGCTTCAGAAACAGAGCATTTGACGGTCCTGCAAGAAGCGGCGTTTCTAGAAACAAGTCTGAGGCGAGGATTGGTGGACGCAGAAGAAGAAGAAGAAGATAAGGGAAGACCAAGAAGCTGGTTAGAGGCGAATAGAGAAGAAGAGAAAGAAGATGTCTTTGGAAGTGTAGAAGTGAAAAAACAGTTATGAGCAGTTGTTGTTAGTGAAATCTTCTCCATGGCAGCCACACTCCCTCACTGGCTCACTCTCTTCGTTGAAGACTTGAAGTCCACTCGCGGAGAAAGGAACGACAGAGAGAAGAGTGGGGAAGTGATGAGATGAGTGTGTGTGTGTGGGGGGCTGTGAATTGGTTTTGAAGTATGAGCAGGTCCGAAAAGAGAAGAGAATATTGGTGGCGGAGGAGAGGATACCGATAGTGTGGGAAATAGCCAATTGGATTTCAACTTCATTGCATGCCTCCCAAGGGCCAAGGCCTACCTTTCTCCACATCATCCAACATGCCTACCCAACATCAGCTAATGGCTAATACTAATCAATTTCTTCCCTAATGAATTGAAGTACCAACCCCATCAGATAATTAATAGAGACTTCAGCTAATTCTTATTTAAATTGTATGTTATTATTAAAAAAAATGTAAATATTTTTTTAGTAATTGAATGTTTTATTTTATAAATATTAGATATTTTTTTTATTTGTTAGAATTTGTGAGTTAGAATTTTTTTTCAAGAGATTGTAAATTTTTTTTTGTAATTAAATGTTTTTTTTATAAAAAGAAACATACACATTATAAATTTCAATACATTTCTTATTAAAGAAAAAAATGAAGAACAGTGGTAGAGGACACGACGCGATGAAAGACAATAACGTGAGGACAGGGCACGACGTGATACAGGATGGCGACGAGAGGGAGGATGTGTCTGCTGCGGTGCAATGGAGGAGTGCAATGCGAGGGTGGGGGCACAGTGTGATGGGCGACAACGATGTGATAGGAAACAGGAGGCAAATAAAGGAGTGTGACATGATGGCGGAGCGCAGTACGATAGGCGACACTAACGTGATAGGGGGCGGGAGGCAAACGTCAACAGCGGCAGATGTCAACAACGCGATGGACGGAAGGAAAAATGAAAGAGAGAGGATGAGAACGTGTATAGTGAGTGATTTATGGTTTAGGATTGTACGAGGTGGATATAGAAAGAGTACAAAACTTAAATTTTTAAATTTTAAAATAAGATTTATGAGAGAGTTAGTTAACTTAGCTTATATGAGAGTTGACTCCTATACTTTTTCTTAAAACATTAAACATATAGATTAAGATTAGCTAAAGCGCTATTGATATGTGTGCCCTAGCACACAAGGCTATTAATAAAAAACAAGTTTATATATAAAAAAAGTAAACCTTAAAATAGTAATTCAAAAATTTATATAGTCCACAAAAATAATCTTAAAGGATATTTTTTTTTGGTGACTAATCTTAAAGGATATAAACCATAAATAAACACAACCTTTAAAAGATTTTAAAATGTGATAAAATTAAAAAAAAATCATATTTTTATAAGTGACAAATGAATTATCATAAAAATATTTTATAAATTCGATTTCAAGATTTCTATTTCAATTTTTTAAAAAAAAATTGGATCATTCAAAAAAGAAAACAATTAAAAAAATGACTTGACCTAAAATGACCAAATTTTAAAGATAAAAGAGTCTTAATTTTCTAATAATGCTCATAAAAAAAAATAAAAATCAAAACCCTAAAAAATTTTTTAGAATATATATTTATTATTATTTTATTTTTTTAAAAATATTAAAAGAGATAATATTTTGGAGGTAAGCCTCAAAGTGGTCCTTGAAGTTACCCTCGAACCTCATAGTGATCCCTGAACTTAAAAATTTGTCATAATCGTCCCTGAAGTTGCACTCCAGTAGTCAGAGTCGTCCTTCCGGCCAATTTCTTCCAGCTGGCGCAACTGGAAAGCTGACCTGGAGTCGTTGGTGACACGCTGGCAGCACAGAAACGACGCCATATTTGGGGTGGCGCCAAAATGAGGTAAAACGACGTCGTTTTATGCTAAAAACTCCCTCCCTCACTCAACGTTACACTAACGTATCGTCTTCCACTCTCAAAACACAAACACGACATAAAGCAGAGGTCTCTTTTTCTCCGCTACCCTCATCACTGGCGTCAGTACGATTGCAGTTACCGGAGCGTATTTCAGTGGAGAACCTAAGCTCCAGAGGATCGCCTTCATCATCTACATCAGACAGAGAGTTGTGAAGGCTGGTTTCTCTGAAATAGGTACGTAAAAAAAGATATAAATATGTGGTAAAGCTCTATTTTTTTGAAATTTGTTGTTAATTTAATATTTACAAGGGGCAAAAACGTTTTCTTCGAGTGTTTTGTGTCGGAATGCATGCTTGTGTTTTGGGATACTTGCTAGGATTTGATCAGAAGTAGGTTTCTTAGTGGTTAGGCCAACAAGATTATATACTGACTAAGGGTTTTTGTTAATATGGAAACTTATTTTTTATGTCTAAGAGTATGCTGCAGTTACAGTTTTAGTTTTGGAGTTAGTAAGTTGGTAATGTGGTTGAAGTTAGTGAGGCTGATATAACAAAAATATTTTTGAAATTGTAGATGGGTGATGATTTGATTATCGTCATATTTCACCATGGAGGATCATTCATCACAGATGTTGATGGAGGTATGACTTATAATGGTGGAGAGGTTTCTGAGTTGCCAGGAGTTGGTACAGACAAACTCGATGTTTTCTTTGTCCGAGACTACCACAAGAATCTTTGATATGACAAGGTGTCTCAAACATGGTGGCTGGTGCCTAATAGGCCTTTGCAAATGGTCTAAGGGCTATAACAGATGACAAGGAGCTCTTGGAGATGTGTTACCTTGCTCAGCAGAACAAGGGGGTTATTCATGTGTACTACGAACATGGAGTCTTGGAACCTTTGTACATTGAGGAAGCATAGCCAGTCTCATCTAAAGGCAAGGAGCTGATGATGATACATGACTTGATTCCTACCCCAAACCCCACCACCAATAATGGTGCCGAACCAATTCCTACCACAACAACATCTACTCCAACCTCTGCACCAAATGACACCACTATTCCCACCCAAAAACAGTCTCCACTACAAAGCTCCCACCTATTTCAATTTCTGTTAGTAAACCAGCAAAAAAAATACACCCCACCCCATTGCAACTCCTATGTCTAAGTCCAATCCACCCCCAAAAATAGTGGCTCAACCCAGTAAAACCAAGCCCAAAAACCCACCCAAAAAAATGTCTCAACCCACTGAAATTCCTAAACCATGGTCGAAATTGAAAGAGACCAAGAAGTCTGGTGTACCAAGGAGATGGTCTAAGAATGTAAAATCTGCAGCACCAGAAAAATATGGAAGGAGGCCACTGACAAGAGAAGCTGCTGGTGGAACTACTGCAAGACGTAATGGTAAGGGGAAATAACCCCAAACAGAATGTGTGGCATTGTCTAGCTCAGAGGATTCCTCAGATAGTCAAGCCAATGATGATAGAGAGGAGGATGAACCATATCGGCCTGGTGGTGATGAGGTGTCTAGTGAGAAAGACGTGGCTGTGGAGAGATCAGCANAGAAACCTACTAAACAAAAGAGGACTGTAATGGTTGAGGATGATGGTCCCGTGTGTGCTGACTCAGACTCTGAGGATGATGCACTTTTTTTTTGACCAATTCCTAAGTTCGGCTCAATGGGAGCATATCATGCTATCCAAGATGAAGGTTATGAGGAATCTGACGATGGAGACTCATGGCACTCAGAAGAAATGAAGACTCCTCCAAACTCTGAGGATGAGTTAGAGGAGGTTGATTCAGATGAGGTCTTCCCTGTGTTCAGAGATGGAGGTAGGTTTGGGGAGCTTAGACTTGCGGTTGGAATGACATTCACTACAAAGATGGAGTTCAAAGAGGCTGTGCGTGAATATTGTATACAAGAGGGTCGGAGAATTTGGTTTAAGAATAATGATAATGTAAGGATGAGAGCAGTGTGTAAGGATGAGAACTATGGCTGGCTTGTGTATGCTGCTAACATCACTGAGAACAATTATTGGCAGATCAAGATGTTCATGGATGACCACACTTGTGCAAGAAATACCAAAAACAGACTGGCTAATAGGAAGTGGCTAGCAAAAAAATTGGTGAAGAAGCTACGGAAATATCCTAATCTAAGACACTGTGAGGCTGCTCAGTATTTTAAGACAAAATGTGACTTGGATCTAAGCAAGTGTTCACTAACTAGGGCCTTAGGAGATGCCAGGGCTGTTGTGTATGGTGATGCTGCTGCCTAGTATGGGATGGTGAGGGATTATGAGCTCACACTGCTTAAGAGTAACCTAGGCTCCACTGTCACAGTTGGAGTTATCCCTCAGCCCAACCCAGATGATGAACCAATATTTGAGAAGATGTACATTTGCTTGGATGCGTGTAAGAAGGGATTTCTGGCTGGCTGCAGACCCTTCATAGACTTGGATGGAGCTTTTCTGAAGACCCAGCATGGTGGTCAGATCTCGTCTGCCATTGGGCAAGATGCAAAAAAGCACATGTCAAGACTTGGGAGATTATAAGCAAAACAAGCTCTGTTTCATATCAGATATGCTGAAGGTATGTTTTAGAAATCTATTTGTTGTTGTATAATTTGTATTGGCTGCTGTGAGAATAGAATGAACTGCTTATATATTCTGAACTGCTGTATATATAATGAACTACTGCTTGATGAACTGCTATATATATAATGAACTGATATGTATGTAAAGAACAGGGACCATTTTGATGTCACTTATAAAACTTAAGGGACCAATCTGATGCTCGATAACAAGTATTTCACCACTGTTTTCTTTTTTAAATTCAGGGCCTCATCCATGCTGTTAAGGAGGTTTTTCCAGGTGTCCATCATAGATTCTATGTGTGACATTTATAGAAGAACTTCAATAAGCAGTGAAAAGATCTCCAGCCAAGATGGATTCCTTGAGATTATCAAAAAGATTGAGAGGGTTAACAAGGATGCTTGGGAGTATTTGAACAAGTGACCTAGAGACTCTTGGAGCCGGGCTTTCTTCAGCAATGCACCTAAAATAGACAATATCTGCAACAATGCTTGTGAAGTCTTCAACTCAAGAATCAAGGAAGCTAGAGCCAAGCCTATCATTACACTCTTAGAAGAAGTCAGAATGTATGCAATGAGGGCCATCGCTAGGAACAAAGTGAAGCTTAGTTTGAACACTAGGATTCTACCACCTATACAGCGCAGCAGGTTAGAAAAGATAAGGAAGGAGTCAAAGAGTTGGGTCCCGATGTGGTCTGGTGACTCTGAATATGAAAAATTCGAGGTTCATGGGTGGCCAACTAACATGGTTGTTGATCTGGGAAAGAGGCTCTGCACATGTGGTTTTTGGCAATTGAGTGGTGATATACTTTTACAATGAGTTGCTTTGTTACTTTTTTTTGTATCTGGTGTTACTGTTGGCTTATTATTGGTAATCTTTGGTGTTGTGTTAATGTTATTTAGGGATGCCGTGTGTGCATGCTTGTGCTGCATTGGCAAGGGTTGGTAGAAGACCAGATGAGTTTTGTCATCAGTGGTTGACAATGGAAGCATATAATAACATATATGTCTTCCATATCAATCCAATTCCAGGTCAAGCCCTATGGGAAAAGTCACCTCATAACAGACCACAAGCACCAAAGTTTAGAAAGAAGCCAGGTCCACTTACAAAAAAAAGAAGAAAGGATGTAGATGAGAAGCCAAGTGGGAGCAAAAAGCAGAGGACCAAGATGAAAAGAATTTATCAAAAAGGTCACTGTCGTTATTGCGGTGAATCAGGACACACCAAGAGAAACTGTGCAAAGAGAGCTGCTAATGAGGATGTTGTTGTTGCTGCTGAGGCTGCTGCTATCCAACCCCCTGCTGCTAATGGTGGTGAAGCCACCCTTGTCCCACAACCCCCCACCAAAATTCAGCTTGAACTCAGTCAACCACCATTGTCACAAACCGATGACTCTCAATAGGTTCATAAAATTAAATGAAATTCAGGCTTATTATGTGCATGTTCTTATTCACTTTTACTAACTATTCTACATGTCTTCACTAATAGGTTTTGCCTTCTCCTGTGAGGCCACCAAAACTCCCTCCCAAAAGGAAGTCCTCTAAACAAGAAAAGGCAACCCCAAGAAGCAGCAATCAAGCAGCAACAACCCCACCTGCTACTACCCCACCAGCAACTAGTCAACCCACAACAAATCATCCATCTCATCCTATGCAAGGTGTATCACAGGGACCGTTACAAGGCTTGCTAACTTCAAGAAGTTTGTTCCCAATCCTGGATTCAGACACCTAGAAACAAAAAATGAAGACTAGGATTATTATGTTTAGGAGAAGATTATTTTGTTTAACTATTTTGATAAAGCAGTGTGCTTTCTGAATTTTGAACCCAACTGTTGAAAATTTTAGTGTTTAAAACTTGTGTTCTCAATATGTTGAGAACTTTTGATATACTTGTTGAATATTGCCCTGGCTTTGTAATGCTTATTTTGAATATATTTTCTGCATTATGAATATATGAATATGGATTATGACTTCATTGAACTTGAGCTGTGCCAATTTTTTTTTTGTTGTTCTCTGAAATTAAGATTAATTCCATTAGATGATTCCATTAGTAGTGTAGGAAAATTTATTTACATATAACTTCTTCTTTATTCAAATTCCAAATCATTCTTGCCCAATCATATGAAACAATTTAATCTGCATTTCTTTCAACCAAAAGGACAGGTACAAGTACATAAACAGAACAACATATGCATATCCCATGTCACTTATTTTTTGGATAAATACAATTAACTCTTTTGCCTATCCAACCTTAAGACAAGCACAACTGTAATCAGCAGCAGCAGCAGCATACATGCAAACACGAAGATTCAGACACCTAGAAACAAAAAATGAAGACTAGGATTATTATGTTTAGGAGAAGATTATTTTGTTTAACTATTTTGATAAAGCAGTGTGCTTTCTGAATTTTGAACCCAACTGTTGAAAATTTTAGTGTTTAAAACTTGTGTTCTCAATATGTTGAGAACTTTGATATACTTGTTGAATATTGCCCTGACTCTGTAATGCCTATTTTAAATATGTTTTCTGCATTATGAATATATGAATATGGATTATGACTTCATTGAACTTGAGCTGTGCCAATTTTTTTTTTGTTGTTCTCTGAAATTAAGATTAATTCCATTAGATGATTCCATTAGTAGTGTAGGAAAATTTATTTACATATAACTTCTTCTTTATTCAAATTCCAAATCATTCTTGCCCAATCATATGAAACAATTTAATCTGCATTTCTTTCAACCAAAAGGACAGGTACAAGTACATAAACAGAACAACATATGCATATCCCATGTCACTTATTTTTTGGATAAATACAATTAACTCTTTTGCCTATCCAACCTTAAGACAAGCACAACAACTGTAACCAGCAGCAGCAGCATACATGTAAACAGCAAAATCCCCCCCCCCCATTTTGAGAACTCTAACTTCAGACTCTAATCTTCCAAGCTTCCAAGCAATCTTCATCTTCCATTCTTCGTTGTCATTTGAAAAGCTTGTTCTACCATCACATGTTACCGCATCTTCTTCCAGAATTTTGTCCACCTACAGAAACAACCCACACCACCTCCTACCTGCAGTCTAAACCCAGGAAAGTCAATCAACCAAGTTTACATCCAGATTTACAACAAACAACAGCATCAAACACTTACATTGTAGTTTGGGCAACCCACGAACGGTCTCCCTGGATTAGAATCCATCACTGACCATCGCAACACTGGTCTCGACCCGCACGCACACCATTCTGGCATACGCGCATCTTTGTTTCTATTCGTTCTCCTCATGATGCTTCTAAATGATCGTGGGTTGTTGGAGCTCCCAACTGCGTTGCTCACGCTAGCCATAACATGTGGTTTTTGAAGATGGAGAAGACACTGAAGACTCACCCCTGGTGCGACGGAGAATAGAGGAGAACAGAGTGTGCGATGGAGAAGAGAGTCAATTGGGGGTTAGTGTTTTTAACCTAAAATTAGGGACCAAATTGAGTCAAAACAGTTTACGACGCCACGTCAGCTAGCCGTTGTGCTGCCAGCATGTCACCAACGACTCCAGGTCAGCTTTCCAGTTGCGCCAGCTGGAAGAAATTGGCCGGAAGGATGATTCTGACTACTGGAGTGCAACTTCAGGGACGATTACGACAAATTTTTAAGTTCAGGGATCACTATGAGGCTCGAGGGTAACTTCAGGGACTACTTTGAGACTTACCTCAATATTTTGTCATTGAATTTATGTTACTATGCTAGTAATTAAAAGGATATGGCTTTCTTCAATTGAATAAGAGGAACATGCAAATGCAACACATAAAAGGGCCTTTTTTTGAGGCACTCGGGAGTTCGTTCCCTCAGTTGCCCATGGTGAGGTCAGCTACAGGTGATTCAAAGGGTTGAAGCGGTAAAGCCTTTATCTTGGAAGAGCATTGCAGCTATATTTTCTGTGTGCTGGTTACAAAGGAGAGATCATTGTTCGGGATTGTTAGAGAATGTTTAGCTTCACAATTGTTTGCAGATAAATGGATTCTTTCTTAAATATTACTTCTGGTTTCATGCTCTGATTAACAACCACCCCCTGAATATGAATTTTCAAGTGTACCTTTTAATTTTTTATTTTTAAAATTTCTGTATTCATACATATATAATAATTATAATTATAATTGTTAAAAAAATGCAAATCGACAATACATAATTATTAAATTTAAGTCTATAATCCAACCATTCAGATAATCAACCATAACAAAATAAATTAACATAAGGTCATACAAAATTATAGCACATTCAACAAATTTAATTTGGTCGAATGATCAGTTCACTCGTCTGCATAAGCAAGTATCGGAGGCTCGAATCACGCCTTATACATGCAGTAACCCATTGGCTAGCTAGCGGTAGACTCTTAAATAGAGTTCAGATCTGCGAGAAATTCATCCTTGACCTGTTTTCTTGAAAAGTAAATTTTTAAGCTCTCAACCATTCTTCGAGCCTTTTAAACCTTTAAAAACCAAAATAAGAGTCTAGAGCCAGTGTAATTAAGGATAGAAGAGTTAGAAATGAGAACTAAAGAGATGAGTTGATGAAATTGAAAGAGAGGAACAAAGTGTGAAGTGATGTATGAAGAGAATGAATGTGATAATTGATTATGATGATGAATGATGATGATGATGATGAATGAGATTAAGCAAGATTAAATATGAATTAAAAAGAGATTGTAGACGATATTGTTAATGAGATTGATAATGAAATGATAATGAAATTGATGTTGAACATGATTCTGATTGTGATATACCTGTCAGGGTAGATGCAGTGGCATTGATCCACTTGCTCCAGGTTTAGTTTATGTCTCCTGGGATAGATACAGTGGCTCGCTCCCACTTGCTCCCGGTCGAAAATGATATGAGATTTGAGAAATTATCTGAGTTTCAGATTTTCCTGGGTAGATGCAGTGGGTCGGCTCCACTTGTTCCAAGTTGAGATCTAAGATTCTATTGACCCTTCGACGCAAGTTGTGACCGGGTACTTAAACTCTCTGAATTCCCTTAATGAGATGGATTGATTGAATGATAAATGATTATATATATGCATAGACTCTTGGGGATGCGCGCTTAGGGACTGTTCAGGATTTGCTACCGGACATGTCGGGTTGGCTTGATAAGCGACAGATGAGAGTCATCGGCCATAGGGCAGGCATACATCATTTGCATATATTTGATTTGTTTGAAATTTACTAATTGTATTAGTTTGCCTAATTGAATATGTTACATAAATAAATGCTACTTGCTCTATTTGAACCTACTTGTGTATTTCCTTGTCTGCATTGATTGTGTTTGCTTATCTGAGAGGCCCCTCATGCTGATGTCGATTGACGTTGAGGGCTAGTTTCTATTTTATTGGAGAGTGATAAAAGTATGAGGAATGTTGAGTTTGAATTAGAATCTGCTTATGATAGTTGCCAATTTATGGATTAGAGATAATTTAAGATGGATATGGAGTTTAAGATTGCTTAGTGAGTTCGTGTTGCCTTATGCAGTATCTATTTGGCACTTTTATCGTACTAGGAAGTAGGAACCCATGGGTCGGAGGTTCTCATTCCGTATATATCTCTTGTTTTTCAAATGCAGGTCCAGGTATTCAATAGTGAGCTGTGATTCATCTAAGAGATGGCGAAGATTTTTGTGACTCTGATTTACTTTTGTTTAGAATCTCTCCGTATTTATTTTGAAAAACTTATATGTATGTATTTATTTCTTTTGGAACTTGCCTATAGAGGTCATGATGTATATTTGGGAGAGGTAGAAAAATGCTATTGTCAAACTGATTTTATTACGGTAACCCTAGCCGGCCTAAACTTCGTAGGTCATGACTAGTGGCTATTTACTTATGCTTATATATATATATATATATATATATATATATCTTGTCTTTATTATGTTCTTCCTTAATTATTTATCTTATATCGCTATCGAATGCACTTTATCTTTCTTTTATCGATACGAGAGTATTTCCGATTCATGTTTTTATTTTACTCTTTTTTCAGACTTCTTGTTTAATACTTCTTTTGAACTATATATATGTATTATAAATCCACCTTGAGAGTCGTATCACCTTATTATCATTGACTTATAACTCGAGCATAAGGATTTGAATATTAAGATGTTACAAATACCAATATGATGAAACAAGATTCAAATTTCTCTTCCATCAAGTCTAATTCTTTGCTTGGATGTCCAACAAGAAAGCTATAGTAGAAGCAGGGTTTGAACTTGCACCAGAAATCTACCACACAATCCAAAGTGAAATTAGAAAAAGAGGGTGGAGGATCTTCTGTGCTAGTCTAGGAGTTCTATGCTAACATTCCTAGGGAAGGTCAAGGAGAACCCACCTACATGAGTTTTGTAAGGGATAAACCTGTGGATTTTGGACCAAGTGCTATCTAAAGAGCCCTCAAGTTGAGAACTCATACTCCCTCCTCCTCTGAGACAACTTTTGGTATGAGACAAACCGCTAATCCTAGTATGATGAGATCATCAATGACATTTGTGTACTAGGTACTTCATGGATATGTGATCGTCATAGGAACCTAATATCTGTATTCTGTTCTTCCTTTTCTTAATGCTTTACTTTATACCACTTTCAAACACGCTTTATCTTTCTTTTCATCGATACGTGAGTGTTTTTGATTCGCAATTTTATTTTGCTCATTTTCAAGCTTCTCGTTTAATACTTCCTTTCAACTATATATATGTAATATAAATCCACCTTAAGAGTCGTACCACCTTATTATCATTGACTTATGATTCGAGTATAAAGATTTGAATATTAGGATGTTACAATAATCACAAAATTTTTCATAATATACTTGCTCATTACCAATTACTTCCTCTGTTGCTACTTTTAAGGCCTTATTAATCATTTTTCCACTCAATTGGACATTATGGTCCTTAAACATGTACTCTATGGCTTACTTAAGTTTTAAATCTGGCTGAGTGATCAACTTTTTAACTGACTTTAAGGTAACTCATGATCTATCAATAAGGTTATTACCAAAATTCTTCCCATAGTTATGCTTACCATAGGGTGTTTTTATTTGAAAACGTCCATCATGACTATTCCATGAAGGTAAGATTAACCATGTTGTTATTACTCTCTATTTTTTATTCTTTAAGTACATCATATCATTACCTTCATATATAAAGCAGTCCTTCAAGGCGCTTTTGAAAGCCTTCATGGTAATGAATGTCTGACCAACTTTAAATTCAACTTCCCCATACTCATTCTCTTCAATAAATACATCAGATATAAAATTTATTAAATTCCTATCTTCATCTTCAGATGACATTGGACTGTTAAATGCCTCACTTTCATATTCATAAGTCTTCTCATAAGAAAAGTATTTTTTCACCAATTTGATCAATATTAGGATTCTCATCATCATTCAAATCGATCCCATTTTTAATTTTTTTACTGCCACCTACATCTCCATTATTTTTGTCCTTATCCAGCCCATTCCAAGAACATGTTTTCTTCTTACTCCAAAGTACTTCTTAGAATTCCTTCTCTTTGTAGTCATAGCCTTAGGTGTCTTAACCTTATTATTTGTACTACTACGTCTAACGCTATTCTTACCAATTGGTCCAGTTCTGTCAACTCTTTTTGGGCCCTGAACAGTCTTTTTCTTAGGTAAAACCTTTCTCTTTTTAAGTTTCTTTCTCTCTGCTTTATTATTCTCACTATTGTCAAAATCTGCAAATCTAGGAAGAAGAGACTTGTAAGCCTCATTTTCTACACTCTCATATCCATCATTCGAGGATGAGGATGATGAATCACTCAAAACAACATCAACCCTCACCCCATCATCAACAACCTTAAAAACACTAATTGGACGATCAAGTATAAGTAGAATTCGCCAGTATCTTTATTTCTCCTATTGTTATCCCCCATTTGATTTATCTCAGCATTGCCTTTGAAAAGATGCAGCCTAGTTCCCATATCAGAGGTAGTCATGTCAAGCCCGTACTTCCCTTTATAATCTCTATATCCCAACTCCTTAAAAAAGTTTCTAAATCAAAGAAGTTAATAAAATCTAAATCCATGATATCAACCTGTGCACCTTTCCATTAACATAACTTAGTATCTTCTCTATGTTCCTCTTAAAAAACCCTTATAATTAAATACAGAGACTACCATATAATTATCCATCTGCATTAAGAATAATTATAGAAAAAATAAGCTAGGTGAAAAACCTTATTATCAGAATAATTTTAGTTAAAACAATTTATCAAAGTTCTATTCAGCCATGAATAGTTCAGCTTCGTGATGCAATAATAGAGAATAATAAAAAAATTCATGCCAACCCTTTAGTTCATCCCAACCTTGTACAAAATTAAATGCATTAACTAAACAAAATAACAGATACTAAATGCCACTTCAAACTTTAGAGAAAAACATTTGGAGAAAATCTATGTACCCAACATCGAAAAAAAATATGCAATAGTTCAAATGTCATGGCTCGAACCAAGCCATGACTGGCGCTCAAGGGATAAGTCCCTCAGCAAGCCAAACGACCAAATTTTCAGAAAAATGGACAGAATCTCCTCTATTTCTAGGACCTTACTAACATAAATATTAACTAACTGTATCAATAATAAACATCCATTTCCAAAGACAACAACAACAACATATTCCAATAATATCCACAACCAAATATATCCAAAATAC
>NC_029786.2:74050735-74051778 GCF_000816755.2 Arachis ipaensis | reverse complement strand
AATAGGGATAGAAATACTTATGTAATTCATTGGTGAGAATTTCAGATAAGCGAATAGAGATGCTTTCGTTCCTTTGAACCTCTGCTTTCCTGCTATCTTCATCCAATCAATCTTACTCCTTTCCATGGCTGGCTTTATGTGATACATCACCATTGTCAATGGCTACTTTCGGTCTTCTCTCGGGAAAATGATCCAAATGCCCTGTCACGGCACGGCTAATCGTCTGGAGGCATCACCCTTGTCAATGGCTTCATCTTATCCTCTCAGTGAAAATGGTCAACGCACCCTGTCACGGCACGGCTATTCATCTGTCGGTTCTCGATCATGCTGGAATAGGATTTACTATCCTTTTGCGTCTGTCACTAACGCCCAACAATCGCGAGTTTGGAGCTCGTCACAGGCATTCATTCATTGAATCCTACTCGGAATACCACAGACAAGGTTTAGACTTTCCGGATTTTCTTGAATGCCGCCATCATTCTAGCTTACGCCATGAAGATTCTGATTAAGAGATCTAAGAGATACTCATTCAGTCGAAGGTAGAACGGAAGTGGTTGTCAGGCACGCGTTCATAGGGAATGATGATGATTGTCACGTTCATCACATTCAGATTGAAGTACGAATGAATATCTTAGAAGCGAAACAAGATGAATTGAATAGAAAACAATAGTACTTTGCATTAATCTTTGAGGAACAGCAGAGCTCCACACCTTAATCTATGGAGTGTAGAAACTCTACCGTTAAAAATACATAAGTGAAAGTCCAGGCATGGCCGAGAGGCCAGCCCTCAAACGTGATCTAAGATAGCATACAACTGATCAAAGATGCCTAATACAATAGTAAAAGGTCCTATTTATAATAATCTAGCTACTAGGGTTTACAGAAGTAAGTAATTGATGCATAAATCCACTTCCGGGACCCACTAGGTGTGTGCTTGGGCTGAGCTTGAGTGTTGCACATGTAGAGGTCCTTTCTGGAGTTGAACGCCAGCTTTTGTGCCAGTTTGAGCGTTCAACTCTGGTTTTGGCTCCTTTTCTGGCGCT
>NC_029786.2:74029536-74050551 GCF_000816755.2 Arachis ipaensis | reverse complement strand
AAATCTAAGTATTTCCCCCGAACCATTGTAACATAGTTCTTTGGATCCGGGTTTTTACTTTGATCATGGTTCTTAGTGATCCATGCATTAGCATAGAACTCTTGAACTATTAGGATGCCTACTTATTGGATGGGATTTGTTAGAACTTCCCAACCTCTTTTTTGAATTTCATGTCGGATCTCCGGATACTCATTTCTTTTGAGTTTGAAAGGGACCTCAGGGATCATCTTCTTCTTGGCCACAACATCATAGAAGTGGTCTTGATGGTCTTTGGAGATGAACCTTTCCATCTCCCATGACTCGGTGTGGAAGCTTTTGTCTTCCCTTTCCCCTTTCTAGAGGATTCTCCGGTCTTAGGTGCCATCAATGGTAATAGAAAAACAAAAAGCTTATGCTTTTACCACACCAAACTTAGAATTTTGCTCGCCCTCGAGCAATAAAAGAAAGGATAGATGAAGAAGAAGAAGAAATGAAGGAGAGGGAGAGTGGGAAGTGTTTCGGCCAAGAAGGGTGTAGAGGGGTGTGTTGTGTGAATTTGATGAAGAATGGAGGGCTTTATATAGGGAAGGGAGGGGGGAAAGGTTTCGGCCATATGGGTGGGTTTGGGTGGGAAATTGGTTTTGAATTTTGAAGGTAGGTAGAGTTTATGAGGTAGGTTTATGGGGAAGAGTGGAGGTAGGTGGGGATCCTGTGGGGTCCACAGATCCTGGGGTGTCAAGGATTTGCATCCCTGCACCAATTAGGCATGTAAAATTCCCTTGCACACAACTCTGGGCGTTCAGTGCCAGGTTGGTGCCCATTTTGGGCGTTCAACGCCCATTTACTAGCCATTTCTGGCGTTGAACGCCAGAACCATGCTTGTTCTGGGCGTTCAGCGCCAGAATGCTGCCCATTTTAAGCGTTCAGCGCCAGAACCATGCTCTGTTCTGGCGTTGAACGCCAGGCAGATGCTCCTCCAGGGTGTGATTTTTCTTCTGTTGTTTTTGATTCCGTTTTTAATTTTTATATTTATTTTGTGACTCCTCATGATCATGAACCTATAAAGACATATAACTAAGAAAAATATAGTTAGATAAATAAAAATTGGGTTGCCTCCCAACAAGCGCTTCTTTAATGTCAATAGCTTGACAGTGGGCTCTTTTGATAGCTCAGATAAACCATCATAAAATATATCCAGGATGGTCCATTCTGAAAGCATGTCAGAAGGACACTTTTTGGTTAGCTGTTTGTATCTTTCCCAAGCTTCATAGAGGGATTCACCATCTTTTTGTTTGAAGGTTTGAACATCCACTTTAAGCTTGCTCAGCTTTTGAGGAGGAAAGAACTTGGCTAAGAAAGTCGTGACCAGCTTATCCCAAGAGTTCAGGCTATCTCTGGGTTGAGAGTCCAACCAGATTCTAGCTCTGTCTCTAACAGCAAAAGGGAAAAGTATGAGCCTGTAGACTTCAGGATCTACTCCATTAGTCTTAACAGTATCACAGATCTGCAAGAATTCAGTTAAGAACTGAAAAGGATCTTCAGATGGAAGTCCATGAAACTTGCAGTTTTGCTGCATCAGAGAAACTAATTGAGGTTTCAGTTCAAAGTTGTTTGCTCCAATGGCAGGAATGGAGATGCTTCTTCCATGTAAATTGGAATTTGGTGCAGTAAAGTCACCAAGCATTCTCCTTGCATTGTTGTTGGGTTTGGCTGCCATCTCCTTTACTTGTTTGAAATTTTCAATCAAGTTGTCTCTGGATTGTTGTAATTTAGCTTCTCTTAATTTCCTCTTCAGAGTCCTTTCAGGTTCTGGATCAGCTTCAACAAGAATGCCTTTTTCTCTGTCCCTGCTCATAAGAAAGAGGAGAGAAAAAGAAAAGAAGAGGAATCCTCTATGTCACAGTAAAGAGGTTCCTTATTGTTAGTAGAAGAAAAGAAGAAGAGAAAAATCTGAACTCAGAAAGAGAGAGAGAGGGTTCGGATTTTTGGTGGGTGAGGGAGAGATGTTAGTAGATGAATAAATAAATAGAATAAGATGCGAGAGGGGGAGAAGGATTTTCGAATTTTTTTTTTTTGAAAAAGAGTTAGTGATTTTTGAAAATAGTTTTTGAAAAAGGTTAGTAGTTTTCGAAAATTCAAATAAAAAATAATAAAATGATTAGTTTAAAGAAATTTTGAAAAAGGGGGAGATATTTTCGAAAATTAGAGAGAGAGAGAGTTAGTTAGGTAGTTTTGAAAAAGATGAGAAACAAACAAAAAGTTAGTTAGTTAGTTGAAACAAATTTTGAAAAGATATTTTGAAAAGATAAGAAGTTAGGAGGTTAGAAAAGATATTTTGAAATCAAATTTTTGAAAAAGATAAGATGAGAAGATATTTTTGAAAAGAAATAATAAAAATTAGTTTTGAAAAAGATTTGATTTTTAAAATCACAATTAATGACTTGATTCACAAGAAATCACAAGATATGATTCTAGAACTTAAAGTTTGAATCTTTCTTCACAAGTAAGTAACAAACTTGAAATTTTTGAATCAAAACATTAATTGGTGATGTTATTTTCGAAAATTTGATGTAAAATTAAGAAAAAGATTTTTGAAAAATATTTTTGGAATTTTTGAAAATAACTAAGAAATTTGAAAAAGATTTGATTTTTGAAAAAGATTTTGAAAAAGATGAGATTTTTAAATTGAAAATTTGATTTGACTCATAAAAACAACTAGATTTTAAAATTTTTTGAAAAAAGTCAAATCTAATTTTCGAATTTATGAGAGAGAAAGAGGGAAAGATATTTTTTTTATTTTTGAATTTTTATGATGAGAGAGAAAAACACTAAAAAGATGCAATGCATGAAGTTTTTAGATCAGAACAATGAATGCAGGCATGAATGCTATGAATGTCAAGATGAACACCAAGAACACTATGAATGTCAAGATGAACACCAAGAACATATTTTTTGAAAAATTTTTAATGCAAGGAAAACATGCAAGACACCAAACTTATAATTCTTTAATGCTTAGACACTAAGAATTCAAGAATGCATATGAAAAACAAGAAAAGACACAAAACATGCAAATGCAAAGATCAAACAAGAAGACTTACCAAGAACAACTTGAAGATCATGAAGAACACTATGAATGCATGAGAATTTTCGAAAAATGCAAGATGCTGAAGATCATGAAGAACATTATGAATGCATGAGAATTTTCGAAAAATGTAAGATGCACATGCAATTGACACCAAACTTATAACATGACTCAAGACTCAAACAAGAAACACAAAATATTTTTTTGATTTTTATGATTTTCTAATTTTTTTGGATTTTTATTTTATATTTTTCGAAAATTATTTATAAAGAAAGAAAAATAAGGATTCCAAAATTTTTAATATGAATTCCAGGAATCTTGCCATGTTAGTCTAAAGCTTCAGTCCAGGAATTAGACATGGCTCACTAGCCAGCCAAGCTTTCAATGAAAGCTCCGGTCCAAAACACTAGACATGGCCAATGGCCAGCCAAGTTTCAGCATGTAATTCAGACATGACATGTGATGAGCGGATATTTTATACGCTTTTTGAGGATAATTTCATATAGTTTAGAGTATGTTTTAGTTAGTTTTTAGTCTATTTCTAGTAGTTTTTAGGAAAAATTCATATTTCTGGACTTTACTATGAGTTGTGTGTTTTTCTGTAATTTCAGGTATTTTTCTGGCTGAAATTGAAGGAGCTGAGTAAAAATCTGATTCAGGCTGAAAAAGGACTGCTGATGCTGTTGGATTCTGACCTCCCTGCACTCAAAGTGGATTTTCTGGAGCTACAGAACTCGAAATGGCGTGCTTCCAATTGCGTTGGAAATTAGACCTAGAATCTTTGAACAAGGACAGAAGGTCCTGTTGTTTAACTCTAGACTCAGGCTATTCCCCGGGAAACTGAAATCCCGGTGGAGGGGACCATACGTGATTACAAGTGTGTCACCATATGGTTATGTGGAGCTTCAAGATATTGATTCTGATAAGAAGTTCATTGTCAATGGACAGAGACTCAAGCATTATCTTGAAGGCAACACTGAGCAAGAATGCTCAAGGCTGAAGCTAGATTAAAAGCTCAGCAAGGTCCAGCTAAAGACAATAAAGAAGCGCTTGCTGGGAGGCAACCCAGCCATGGGGCATCAATCCTCTAAGCATTTTTGCCCTATTTTTATTTTTATTTGTTTATATAAAGTTCACTGACACTAAGGTACAAAATCATTTGTATAAGTTTACAGGGTTACAGAAGGAATCAGCACACAAAACAGAGAAAAAGAGCTCAATGGCAAGAAAACGCCAGTAAAGGGGCATTTTGGGCGTTCAGCGCCCAAAATGGCCACCCACTGGGCGCTGAACGCCAGTAATGGCAGCAATTGGGCGTTCAATGCCAGAAAGGGCCACCCACTGGGTGTTGAACGCCAGGAATGGCAGCAACTGGGCGCTGAACGCCCAGGAGACCAGCATTTGGGCGCTGAACGCCCAAAACAGGCAGTGTTTGGGCGTTCAAACGCCAGGAGGACAGGAAGGAGCCAAATCCAAGCAATCCCACATGTATTTCCATTTTAATTTCAAATTTTATGCTTCAATGCATGATTTTTACATAAACATATCAAGAACCCTGATTTCTAAAAACCTTGATTTCTAAAAATCCATCTTTCCAAATTCAATCCAACTCTTTTCAAAATCTTTTCTGAAAAATCTATCTTTTTCAAAATCTATCTTTTTCACTCACAAATCTTTTCAACTAATCCATATCTTTTTCAAATATCCATATTATCTTTTTCAAAATTCAGAGTTATCTTTTTCAAAAATCTATCATATCTTTTCAAAATCCAACTCTATCTTCTGCACTTGCTGGTTAGTGGTACGAGTTGTGAAAAGTGTGATTCGCAATTTGTGCTACCAACATGCCTGACATACCCTACAGTCATATAACAGCTGATGGTTGGAAGCCTCAGTCCAAAAGAATTTAGACATGGCTTTACAGCCAGCCAGGCTTCACATGCTTCATGAAACACTAGAATTCATTCTTAAAAATTTTGAATCTAAAATTTTTTTCGAAAATAGGTGAGAAAATTTTTGAAAGATTTTTTTGAAAAAACTTTTTGAAAACAAAACAAAAAAGAAAATTACCTAATCTGAGCAACAGGATGAACCGTCAGTTGTCCAAACTCGAATGCTGGAATAGGATTTACTATCATTTTGCGTCTGTCACTAACGCCCAGCAATCGCGAGTTTGGAGCTCGTCACAGTCATTCATTCATTGAATCCTACTCGGAATACCACAGACAAGGTTTAGACTTTCCGGATTCTCTTGAATGCCGCCATCATTTTAGCTTACGCCACGAAGATTCTGATTAAGAGATCTAAGAGATACTCATTCAGTCGAAGGTAGAACAGAAGTGGTTGTCAGGCACGCGTTCATAGGGAATGATGATGATTGTCACGTTCATCACATTCAGATTGAAGTACGAATGAATATCTTAGAAGCGAAACAAGATGAATTGAATAAAAAACAATAGTACTTTGCATTAATCTTTGAGGAACAGCAGAGCTCCACACCTTAATCTATGGAGTGTAGAAACTCTACCGTTAAAAATATATAAGTGAAAGTCCAGGCATGGCCGAGAGGCCAGCCCTTAAACGTGATCTAAGATAGCATACAACTGATCAAAGATGCCTAATACAATAGTAAAAGGTCCTATTTATAATAATCTAGCTACTAGGGTTTACAGAAGTAAGTAATTGATGCATAAATCCACTTCCGGGGCCCACTAGGTGTGTGCTTGGGCTGAGCTTGAGTGTTGCACGTGTAGAGGTCCTTTTTAGAGTTGAACGCCAGCTTTTGTGCCAGTTTGGGCGTTCAACTTTGGTTTTGGCTCCTTTTCTGGCGCTGGACGCCAGATTTGGGCAGAAAGTTGGCGTTGAACACCAGTTTACATCATCTATTATTGGCCAAAGTATGAACTATTATATATTGCTGGAAAGCCCTGGAAGTCTACTTTTTAACGCAATTGGAAGCGCGCCATTTCGAGTTCTATAGCTCCAGAAAATCCACTTTGAGTGCAGGGAGGTCAGAATCCAACAGCATCAGCAGTCCTTCTTCAACCTCTGAATCTGATTTTTGCTCAAGTCCCTCAATTTCAGCCAGAAAATACCTGAAATCACAGAAAAAACACAAAAACTCATAGTAAAGTCCAGAAATGTGAATTTAACATAAAAACTAATGAAAACATCCTTAAAAGTAACTAGATCCTACTAAAAACATACTAAAAACAATGCCAAAAAGCGTATAAATTATCCGCTCATCAATATATCAAGTTTATAACTAGAGTATATAGTCAAATCCATAAGTCTTACATAACCAAATTATAATTACTATCTAAACAATTCAAGATTCAAAATATCATAACCCACACGAAGATCCTGCATGTGACATATGGAGCATTGACATAATCTAAATTTTGAGCAAATGTTTCATTACATAATTACTTAGCCCTTGGAAAGAAGAAGCGCTCACCAAAATGACTAAGATCTACTGAGGGACAGGTGGAATGGAACCTGAAATGTCTCATGTATCTGAAAAATATGAGAATATAATAGGGTGAGTTTTGCAACTTAGTGAGCAAACATTATATCTATAACCCACACGAGACAATACAAAGTTTACCTTGAAAATTATATTTCTTTTCAGAGATGAGAAATTCATATTAATTAATTATGCAAACAAATAAATGAGTAGTTAAGCAGATGAACTGAAATGGGAGTTCTCATTCCAGAAGTCAAATCAAATCAAATACTACACACCTAGGGCGGCTCCACCTCTAAGGGTAGTCCTTTCCTCTAGTGTGCCCGTACGATATAACAGATCCAACGTGTGGCCTACACATTGGGCTAGCAATGCCCCTGCTAGCTGAGGTCTGAGTTAGATGCATCTAAGTTAACGTCATAACCGCCATTAACTATGATTTTCTAGTTAGAGTCTCCCAAACCAATCCAAACCAAATCATTTATAACAAATCTCTAATAATTATAACATATTATTAAATTTCCATAGTAAATCAAACATATATAAGAATGCATACTAAAATTTAATTAAAATTCAATAGAGTCAAATAAGAAAACATGTATGCTTTACAAAATATATAAATATCGTCTCGTGTGTATTTTTATAAAATTATAAGTTTCACAAATCAACATTTATTTCAAAAATTCAAAAATCACAATAATAAAATCTTTTCAAACTCCAAAAATAATTATTCAATATAAATATTGATAATAATATATTTAAAAATAATTATAGACATAATATCCACTCACAGCTTGATTCTTAAGGAACCGTAAGCAACTCTGAGCGCACCACTGACCTATCACATGATGTCCAGTCACTCTACAACTCTAGAAATATGACAATAATGATATTTGTGAGCTACTAAGGTAGTCAATTAACACATTCTTACTCACTTTGACAAAAGCCCCAAATTTCCTAATCCTAATAATCCTAATTTCGGATTTTGCTAGACACACAAGTATAGGGATGCTAAAAATTTGAGATATAGCTAATTATTGAGTGAAAGAGTTACCTTGAAGCCTCAATAATAGTAGAAACTCAAAAGTTGAATGCTTCCTTTACTCATTAGTATGAACTTCTTGATTTGGAGTTGTGAAAAATAAAAATTTGCTTTGGATATAGATGATATATTAAAATAGAGATAAAATAAAAGAGTAAAATGAAATCTAGTGTGTTGTGGTTGGATGAAGATTTTGTAATGAAGAAGATGGAGTGGAAGAGGAGATAAAGGAAAAGAGAGGGTTTGGTGTTGATTTGTATGAAGGAAATGAAAATAAAAGAGAGAGTGAGGGATCAGGGAAAGCTCGAGAGAATAAGAAGAGGAAGGGGTTTAAGTGGGGGCATGTGCCCCCCACGTGACTATTTGGTGCGGTAATTTACAACCACACTTACTAACCGGCAAGTGCACCGGGTCGTACCAAGTAATACCTTACGTGAGTAAGGGTCGATCCCACAAGGATTGATGGATTAAGCAACAATAGCGTTTGATAGGATTAGTTAGACAGACAGAAAATAGTGTTGGGAGTTCAAAGACATTAAATAATAGCAAAAATATTAAAGAAGGACAAGTAATTAAGTTGGGAATAATATATGGAGAAGACAGTTAAGGTTTCAGAGTTATCTATTTTCTGGATTGACTTTTCTTATTAACTATTTTAATCATGCAAGATTTAATTCATGGCAAACTATTTGTGACTAGACCCTAATTCCTTAGACCTTCCTAGTCTCCTCTAAAATTCATCAACTACCAATTCCTTGGTCAATTAATTCCAATTAGAGGGTGATGATCAAATTCTAGTTTATATGCCACAAGAATCCTAATTATCCAAAAATAAAGGGATTATATGTCACGTATCCCGTTAAATACAAACAATTAGAAATTTAGGATAATATGTTTTCAAGCTATTGTTCAAGTAAAGAGATTTTCCAAGTTTCATAAGAACTCAAATAGAACATGGGTCATACTTCCGTTCCACCCAAAGTCATAAAATAAAGAACGAAAACAATTATTGAATATAAATCAAAACATGAATTAAAATAGAAAAATAATATTATCAATCCATACAATAGACAGAGCTCCTAACCTTAACAGTGGAGGATTAGTTGCTAATGGAATACGGAATATAAATTTTTATGGAATAATGTTGTGGAATGTTGTTCTGGAACCACCTTATTGGGATCCCTTTTAATCCTAATAATTTTAAAAATCAAATTGCTAAAAGTAAAATTAAAATAATATCTTTTCCTAAAATAAGATTTGAATTTGAATTCGAATTAATTAACAAGTCTTCAGCTAATGGGTGGGACCACTTGATTTGTCCATTCTGCAGCTTCTAATCTGTGATTTCTGGGCTAAGAACTGGGTCAAAACAGCCCAGAAATCGCCCTCCGCATTTTTCTACATTTTCTGCACGTGGTGCATGTGACGCGTCCGCGTCGTCCACGCGTTCGCGTCAGGCACGCGATCGCATCATTGCGATCTCCTTCATTCCGCGCGGTCGCGTGAGCCATGCGTCCGCGTCGGTATTCGCTGGTCATCTCCTTGGGTTCTTCTCTTTCTCTGCAGAAACTTCATCAAATCCATCCGAATGCTACCTAAAATAAATAAAATTGCACAAAACTCAAAATAGCATCCATAGTGGCTAAAATATAATTAATTCTTAATTAAACTCAACAAATTAGATACAAATTCACTAGGAAAAGATAGAAAAGATGCTCACGCATCACAACACCAAACTTAAACTGTTGCTTGTCCTCAAGAAACCAAAACTAATATAAGCTTAGGATGTGAATTTGCATGAGAATGAGAGTTCGATTAAGCCCATGTCTCTTCTTATAGTGGGGTTTACAACTGCAATCCTGAACAGTTTTGGCATCTCACTTTATCCTTTGAAGTTCAGAATGATTGGCATCCATAAGAACTCAGAATTCAGATAGTGTTATTGATTCTCCTAGTTCAGTATGTTGATTCTTGAACATAGCTACTTTATGAGTCTTAGCCGTGACCCTAAGCATTTTGTTTTCCAGTATTACCACCGGATACATAAATGCCACAGACACATAACTGGGTGAACCTTTTCAGATTGTGACTCAGCTTTGCTAGAGTCCCCAGTTAGAGGTGCCCAGAGTTCTTAAGCACACTCTTTTTGCTTTGGATCGACTTTAACCGCTCAGTCTCAAGCTCTTTACTTGACACCTTCACGCCACAAGCACATGGTTAGGGATAGCTTGATTTAGCTGCTTAGGCCAGGATTTTATTCCTTTGGGCCTTCCTATCCATTAATGCTCAAAGCCTTGGATCCTTTTTATCCTTTGCCTTTTAATTTAAAGGGTTATTGGCTTTTTCTGCTTGCTTTTTCTTTTTCTCTTTTTGAATTTTTTTCGCAAGCTTCGTAGTTTTCACTGCTTTTTCTTGCTTCAAGAATCAATTTTATGATTTTTTCAGATTATCAATAACATTTCTCTTTTTTCATCATTCTTTCAAGAACCAACAATTTTAACATTCATAAACTTCACTATAAAAAATATGCACTATTCATGTCATGCATTCAGAATCACAGAAAATACCACCACATTTAAGTAAATAAGACTATTCTTCAATATAAACCCACTTTCTCATGCAATATATCACTCCTGTATTTTTTATTTGAATTTAAGCTTAGTGAGTAATACATGAGACATCTTTTCAGAATTAAAGCAATAGGGAGAACTAAACTAGTCCTAGGATTCTAACTAATAAAGGATCATGCAACAAACAAAGAAAAATAGCAGAAAACCAGAACATAACATAGACAAAGAGGGGAGGAATAAAAAATGAAAGGAATGAACCACCTTAGTTATCCTAGCAGTCGTTTATTCTTCAGGTTGTGCTCCTCAGTGAAGATGATTTACCTCCCTTTTGGTGCCATAGGAATAAACAGAAAACTTCTAAGCGAAGCGTCAACACCAAACTTAAAAGTTTGCTTGTCCTCAAGCAAAGAAGAACTGAAAATAGAAAGAGATAAATTATTATGAAGAAAGAAAAAGAAGAGGATAAAAGAATAAGCGAGAAAAGGGATTGGGAGAGAGAGAGAAAGAAAACTGGGTGGCGCAACCGACGCGTTCGCGTAGGTCGCGCATTCTTCATAATGACGCGTTAGCGTCAGGCACGCATCCACGTGCCCTGGATTTTGTGCGATTCGCGCGAAGCCAGCCGCGTGCCCGCGTGACTTTCTGTTCGCTTGGCTTGGGAGCCAAATTTTCATACGACGCGTTCGCGTCGTGCACGCGCTCGCGTGGATGGCCATTTATGCAAATGACGCGGACGCGTCGGTCACGCGTTCGCGTGAGCAATTTTGTGCTTTTAGCATACTTCCAGCCCCAAGGCAGCATAACTCTCTGTCCCGACACCTTTTACGTCAATTTTTTGGGTCACGCGTCCGCGTGGATGACGCGGACGCGTGGGAGGTCGTTTTTCCACATGATGCGGGCGCGTCATCGACGCGGTCGCATGGAACAATTTGTGCCAAAGGCACTATTCCAGCGCCACTCCCTCACAACTCTCTGTCAAATTTATTTTTTTCACACACACCCATCTGACGCGGGCGCGTCGTGTGCGCTCTCTTTTTTTATTTGAGTGTCTGGTTTTTGTTCTAAAATAGCTGCATGATCAGAAAATTAGTAAGAACTCAATAAAAATCAACTAAGTAAGGAAACTACTACTACGAAAAATAACTTAAGGATACGAAATTATCGAGTTGCCTCCCGACAAGCGCTTCTTTAATGTCACTGGCTTGACGGTCAGTTCTGCTAGTTCAGCAGATGAGTGGACCTCTGGCGATCAATCTCATCCCCAAGATAGTGCTTCAACCTCTGGCCATTCACTGTGAGTTTTCTGTCAGAATTCTCTTCCTGTATCTCCACATGACCATATGGTGAAGCTCTGGTAACCACAAATGGTCCTGACCACCGGGATTTCAGCTTCCCGGGAAAGAATTTGAGCCTTGAATTATATAGAAGCACTCTCTGTCCTAGCTCAAATATTCTGATGGCAATCTTCTTGTCATGCAGTAGCTTGGTTCTCTCCTTATAGAGCTTGGCATTCTCGTAAGCTGAATATCTAATTCATCAAGCTCGTTCAACTGAAGCATCCGCTTTATTCCTGCAGCTTCTGAATTAAGATTCAGGTACCTGATTGCCCAGAAAGCCTTGTGCTCCAGCTCAACTGGCAAGTGACAGGCTTTGCCATAGACCAACTAATATGGGGACATGCCAATGGGAGTCTTGTATGCTGTCCGGTATGCCCAGAGAGCATCATCAAGCTTCCTAGACCAGTCCTTTCTTGAAACACTGACGGTCTTCTCTAGAATCCTTTTGAGTTCTCTGTTGGAAACTTCAACCTGTCCACTTGTCTGAGGGTGATAGGGGGTTGCCACTTTATGACGGACTTCATATCTATGCAGAAGAGAGTCCAGCTGTCTGTTACAGAAGTGGCTTCCACCATCACTAATGAGTGTCCTTGGGACACCAAACCGGCTAAAGATATATCTCTGAAGAAAGCTCATTACCACCTTGGCATCATTGGTGGGTAGAGCTACAGCTTCCACCCACTTGGACACATAATCAACCGCCACTAGAATATAGTTGTTTGAATGTGAGGGTGGAAAAGGTCCCATGAAATCAATACCCCACATATCAAACAACTCAACCTCAAGAATCCCCTGCTGTGGCATTTCGTGATTGGCAGGGAGATTTGTGGCTTTTGTACATCTGTCACAGTGCTTCACAAATTCTCTTGAATCTCTGAAGAGAGTAGGCCAGTAGAACCCGCTCTGAAGGACCTTTGTAGCTGTCCTTTCACCACCAAAGTGGCCTCCATATTCAGAACTATGATAGTGCCAAAGAATCTGCTGTGTTTCTTCATCTGGAACACATCTCCTGATTATACCATCTGAACACCTTTTAAAAAGGTATGGTTCCTCCCAAATGTAGTACTTTGCATCAGTTAATAGCTTCTTTACTTGTTGCCTACTGTACTCCCTTGGAATAAAATTCATGGCCTTATAATTTGCAATATCTGCAAACCATGGAGACTGCTGAATGAGGAACAATTGCTCATCTGGAAATGTCTCAGTCACAGCTGTGGGTGGTTGTACTCCTGCTTCAGGCTCAATTCTGGAGAGATGGTCAGCTACTTGATTTTCTAACCCTTTCCTATCTTTTATCTCAATATCAAACTCCTGAAGGAGCAACACCTATCTGATTAATCTTGGTTTAGCATCCTGTTTGGTTAGAAGGTATTTCAAAGCAGCATGGTTAGTATAAACAATAACCTTAGAACCGAGTAAATAGGACCTAAACTTATCAATAGCATATGCAACAGCTAATAATTCCTTTTCTGTAGTTGTGTAATTCTTTTGAGCATCATTTAACACACGACTGGCATAGTAAATGACATGTACAAGCTTACCATGCCTCTGTCCTAAAACAGCTCCTATAGCAAAATCACTAGCATCACACATTAATTCAAATGGTAAATCCCAATCAGGGGGAGCTATAATGGGAGCAGAGGTAAGGTTTGCCTTCAGAGTTTCAAAAGCATGCAGACAATCAGAATCAAAGACAAAAGGAACATCAAGAACCAAAAGGTTGCTCAATGGTTTAGCAATTTTAGAAAAATCTTTTATAAATCTTCTATAAAATCCTGCATGACCCAAGAAACTCCTAATTGCCTTAACATTAGTTGGTGGTGGTAATTTTTTAATTACCTCCACCTTTGCTCTGTCAACCTCAATTCCCTTACTTGAAATCTGGTGTCCAAGAACAATGCCTTCTGTAACCATAAAATGGCATTTTTTCCAATTTAAAACAAGGTTTGATTCTTGACACCGTTTCAAGACAAGAGATAAATGTTTAAGGTAGGATTCAAAAGAATTACCAAAAACAGAAAAGTCATCCATAAATATCTCAATAAACTTTTCAACCATATCAGAAAAAATTAAAAGCATACACCTCTGAAAAGTTGTTGGAGCATTGCATAGTCCAAATGGCATTCTCCTGTAGGCAAATACTCCAAAGGGGCATGTGAATGCTGTCTTCTCTTGATCTTGAGGGTCCACTGCAATTTGATTATATCCAGAATATCCATCTAGAAAACAATAAAAAGCATGACCAGCTAACCTCTCAAGCATCTGATCAATGAAAGGGAGGGGAAAATGATCCTTCCTTAAAGCAGTGTTGAGCCTCCTGTAATCTATGCACATTCTCTATCCTGTGATTGTTATTGTAGGAATAAGCTCATTCTTTTCATTCTTGATCACTGTCATCCCTCCTTTCTTGGGAACTACCTGCACAGGACTTACCCAAGGACTGTCAGAAATAGGGTAAATAAAACCTGCTTCCCATAACTTCATTACATCTTTTTGGACCACCTCTTTCATAGTTGGATTGAGTCTTCTTTATGGTTGCACAACTGGTTTGGCATCATCTTCAAGGAGGATTTTGTGCATACACTTGGTTGGACTAATCCCTTTCAAGTCACTAATGGTCCACCCAAGAGCTGTTTTATGGCTCTTGAGCACTGAAACAAGTGCCTCTTCCTCTTCAGGCTTCAGGGAAGAACTAATAATTACTGGATATGAATCATTTCCACCCAAGAACACATATTTCAGAGAATGGGGTAAGGGTTTGAGCTCAAGCTTGGGGGCTTCCTCCTCCTTGATTGGCGTGTTCATCAGCTCCTTTTGGGGTGGTGAATTGTCAGCTTCAACTAATTCACACTTAGAAATAGGATCCAGGACATCATCAAGTATCTCAGTTTCCAGTACTTCTTGAACAAGTGGTTCAATAACATCTATTTTCATACACTCCTCAGAATCATTGGGGTGCTTGAGGGCTTCAAAAACATTTAGGACCACCTGTTCTTCATTGACCCTCAAGGTTAATTCACCCTTTTGCACATCAATCAGAGCTCTACCTGTAGCTAAAAAGGGTCTACCAAGTATAATAGAGGGTTTTATCTCCTCTTCCATGTCTAATATAACAAAATCAACAGGGAAAATAAATGGTCCTACCTTAACAAGTAAATCTTCAACTACACCCACAGGTAATTTAATAGAAAGATCAGCAAGTTGAAGAGAAATACGAGTAGGTTTTACCTCCTCAATTTGAAGCTTTTTCATCACTGAAAGTGGCATGAGGTTGATGCTAGCTCCAAGATCACATAAAGCTCTCTAAATGCCGACTTCTCCAATGGTGCAAGGAATGACAAAGCTCCCTGGGTCTGGCATCTTCTCAGGAAGGGTGTGTTGAATAATAGCACTGCATTCCTTGGTTAGCACCACTATTTCTTGCTCCTTCCAATTCCTCTTGTGGGTCAACAACTCTTTCATAAATTTAGCGTAGAGAGGCATTTGCTCCAGAGCCTCTGCAAAAGGAATGTTGATCTGCAGCTTCTTGAAGACATCTAAAAATTTAGAGAATTGCTTTTCTTTGGACGCCTTCTGAAGCCTCTGAGGATATGGCATTTTTGGCTTGTATTCAGGGGCCTTTGGTAAGGTGGGATAAGTGTCAAGAGAGTCAGGAAATGGGTTGTCTGCACGTTTAGGAGGGGCGTGCTCTACTTCTTCCTTCTTCTCCTATGGAGCTTTCTTTTCAACTAGATCTTCATTGACCTTAGTCTCAGAACCAGCTACCTTACCACTTCTCAATGGAATAGCCTTACAATCTTCTCTTGGGTTCACCACTGTATCACCAGGGAATGTATTTGAAGACCTTTCAGGTAATTGCTTGCTCATTTGACCCATTTGCACCTCCAAGTTTCTAATGGAGGCTCTGGTTTCTTGCACAAAACTCATCATCATCTCCCACTTAGAATCTTATTGGGATTTAGAATTTGCATGCTGAGGTGGTTATTGTTGCTGAGACTGAAATTGGCGGTTATTATAGTTGTTCTGTTGAAAACCACCATGAGAACTATTGTTGAAGCTCTGAGGTCTCTGAGGTTGATCTCTCTACCCAAAATTTGGGTGATTCCTCCACCCCTGATTGTATGTCTTAGAATATGGATCATTGTTGGGATTTCTAGGACCACTCCCCATGTAATTCACCTGTTCAGAAGAGGGTTGAACATAATCATAATTATCATTTTGCACAAAGTTACCTGCCATGTCATAGGAGGTATCTTGGGGTGGATTTTGAGTATTGATAGCTGAGACTTGCATGCCACCCATCTGTTGAGTAAGTAGATTTATCTGCTGAGACATAAGCTTGTTCTGAGCAAGAAGAGCATTAACAGCTTCTACTTCCAGCACGCCTCTCTTCTGAGCGGTCTCAGAGTTCACAGGATTCCTGTTAGATGAATATAAATATTGGTTGCTTGCAACCAATTCAATCAGCTCAATAGTCTCCTCTGGTGTCTTCTTCTTGTGCAATAAACTGCCTGCAGAGGTATCTAAGCTCATCTTGGACATCTCACTCAAGCCTTCATAAAAAATATCTAGTTGGGTCCACTTGGAGAATATGTCCGGCGGGCATTGCCTAGTCAGTAGCTTGTATCTCTCCCAAGCTTCATAAAGAGTTTCACCCTCCTTTTGCTTGAAAGTCTGAACCTCCAACCTAAGCTTAGTCAGCTTCTTTGGTGGGAAGAATTTAGTGAGAAACTCCATAACTACCTTTTCCCACGTATTCAGACTCTCCTTTGGTTGGGAATCTAGCCATAGCTTTGCTTTATCCCTCAGAGCAAATGGGAAAAGCATGAGTTTGTACACCTCTGGGTTCACTCCATTTGTCTTTACAGTATCACATATCTGCAGAAAATCAGATATGAACTGATTTGGATCTTCATGAGGAAGTCCATGATACTGGCAGTTTTGCTGCACCAAGGTGACCAATTGTGGCTTCAACTTAAAGTTGTTTGCAGTTATAGGAGGCACCACAATACTTTTTCCATAAAGATCCGCAGTAGGGGCAGAATAAGAGCCAAGCACTCTCCTCTGTTGATCATCCCATTTGGATTTACCACATTGGCATTAGCATTATTATTTGCCATAGTGGATTCTACAGCCTTGCAAAGTCTTGCTTGTTGTAAACGTCACCTAAAAGTTCTTTCAGGTTCAGGATCAAAGTCTAAGAGATGTTCTTTGTCTCTATTCCTACGCATACACAAGCAGAAAACAAGAAAAACAAATATGGGACTCTCTGCGTCAGAGTGCAGAGGAGTCCCTGTGAGATAACCTATGTAAAATAATAAAATAAAAATGCTAATTAAATAAATAAATAAATAATTCGAAAATTTAAAAGGAAAAATAAACAGGAAAATTAAAATAAAATTAACTGGGTAACACCAAACTTAATTTCAGGAATTAAGGAAAAATATTAATACTAAAATAAAATAAAATAAAATAAAATATTAATTTGAAAACTGTTTTTTTTTTAAGATAAAAACAAAATAAAACTAATAGAATAAAAATAAAATAAAATAAAAAATAGAAAGAAACGAAAATGAAAATAAAAGAAAGTGGAAATAAAAAGAAAATAAAATAAAATGAAATAAAAAAATTTAAAACGGACTATAGTAGAAAAATGAAAAGAAAAAGGACGTAAAGAAACAGGGGGGAGAAACAACGAAATACGGGAATGAAAAATAATAAAACAATATTTAAATAAAATTAAAATTAAAACGTCTAATCTAAACAATCAAACAACTAATAGTTGTTAATCACAATCAATCCCCGGCAACGGCGCTAAAAACTTGGTGCGGTAATTTACAACCACACTTACTAACCGGCAAGTGCACCGGGTCGTACCAAGTAATACCTTACGTGAGTAAGGGTCGATCCCACAAGGATTGATGGATTAAGCAACAATAGCATTTGATAGGATTAGTTAGACAAACAGAAAATTGTGTTGGGAGTTCAAAGACATTAAACAATAGCAAAAATATTAAAGAAGGGCAAGTAATTAAGTTGGGAATAATATATGGAGAAGACAGTTAAGGTTTCAGAGTTATCTATTTTCTGGATTGACTTTTCTTATTAACTATTTTAATCATGCAAGATTTAATTCATGGCAAACTATTTGTGACTAGACCCTAATTCCTTAGACTTCCTAGTCTCCTCTAAAATTCATTAACTGCCAATTCCTTGGTCAATTAATTCCAATTAGAGGGTGATGATCAAATTCTAGTTTATATGCCACAAGAATCCTAATCATCCAAAAATAAAGGGATTATATGTCACGTATCCCGTTAAATACAAACAATTAGAAATTCAGGATAATATGTTTTCAAGCTATTGTTCAAGTAAAGAGCTTTTCCAAGTTTTACAAGAACTCAAATAGAACATGGGTCATACTTCCGTTCCACCCAAAGTCATAAAATAAAGAACGAAAATAATTATTGAATATAAATCAAAACATGAATTAAAATAGAAAAATAATATTATCAATCCATACAATAGACAGAGCTCCTAACCTTAACAGTGGAGGATTAGTTGCTCATGGAATACGGAATATAAATTTTTATGGAATAATGTTGTGGAATGTTGTTCTGGAACCACCTTATTGGGATCCCTTTTAATCCTAATAATTTTAAAAATCAAATTTCTAAAAGTAAAATTAAAATAATATCTTTTCCTAAAATAAGATTTGAATTTGAATTTGAATTAATTAACAAGTCTTCAGCTGATGGGTGGGACCACTTGATTTGTCCATTCTGTAGCTTCTAATCTGTGATTTCTGGGCTAAGAACTGGGTCAAAACAGCCCAAAAATCGTCCCCATCGTTTTTCTACATTTTTTGCACGTGGCGCATGTGACGCGTCTGCGTCGTCCACGCGTTCGCGTCATTTGTGCAGATTCCAGTCTACGCGTTCGCGTCAGGCACGCGATCGTGTCATTGCGATCTCCTCCATTCCGCGCGGTCGCGTGAGCCATGCGTCCGCATCGGTATTCGTTGGTCATCTCCTTGGTTTCTTCTCTTTCTCTGCAAAAACTTCATCAAATCCATTCGAATGCTAGCTAAAATAAATAAAATTGCACAAAACTCAAAATAGCATCCATAGTGGCTAAAATATAATTAATTCTTAATTAAACTCAACAAATTAGATGCAAATTCACTTGGAAAAGATAGGAAAGATGCTCACGCATTACTATGCACTTCTGCTCTTTCTTTTTTTGTGTGAGTATTACATCAAATTAACCAAAATTTTTAATACCCTAAATTCATTCTTTACCTCTGTAGCTTACACCTTTAACTTCTGTCGACGTTGTCAAGGAGTCTGTCATTGACGCTCTCAGATCCTTCTTTCTGCGCTTTGTCAGTGGCATTATTAGAGGTCCACTCAGCGACACTACCACGTACACTTACCAAACAACTCATCACATCAACGCGTAAGTAAATTCCGTCAGTTCTTGATGTTGGAGATGATGGAAAGACCACCATGTCTCACAACAAGCAGGAACAAGAATCAAGGGGTACCATTTTTTGGACAAAGATCACTTTGTCCTTCTAGGAACCGCACTGGAATTTTACTCATATTATTAAGTAATACTTGGGGACAAAGAAAGAAAACATAGTATATAGAAAAATACTAGTGAGATGTTCATTTAAAAAAGGGGTAGGAATACCAAATTATTCTTTAATAAATTTTAGATTAAATATTTTAGTTGTTGATAAATTTTTATCATTATAAAAGTTTTTTAGAATTATTTTTGTCAAATAGATTAGTCTCTTTATCCTCTTTAATAAAATTTTTAATATACGTATTAAGCAAAATAGTACTATATAACAAACTTTATCATAAGAAAATTAAGTCCTCTAAAAAACCACTATAATTATAAGACAAATTCATCTTTTTTTTTTATGGAGGGATCAATTCATCTTAAAAACTTTAGAATAATAAAAATTTGTTAGAGATCAAAGTGTCCGATATAACATTTTTTAGAAATAAAATAATTCAAGTGTTTTCTTCTTAAAACAAATATGAAAGAAGCAGAGAATATATGAAAAAGGAAAAAATGAACATAATAGTGTATACAAAGAGTTATAACTAACAATTCAATATGATATAACTTATGCAACAATAATTAACAAATAGGTGAGCATGCAAATCGTTTATGAGGATGCTCTCCTTTTCTCAATTTGCTTTTCCATAACTGCTCTCTTCTCCTTATTGTAGTGTCCAAGATATATTAAAAGAACACGAAGTGCATTCCTATCCAAACTTGGGCAATTCTCAAATGAAAAATATATGTTAAAATAATCCGGCCCACTTTCATACCTCCTGAAGTCATCTTCACTTATTTGTTTCTTGAACAATTTGACGTGTTGTTTGAGTATTTTAGGTGTTGGAGTGAACACTGTTTTCAAGGATGTGCAATCACTGACTTCCAAGTATTGTATAGAAGGTGGAAGCTCAGGCAATGATTGAAGCCTCCTACAACTCCCCAAGTAGAGAGATCTCAACTTTCGAAGATGTTTGATGCTTTCTGGCAAGCTCTTCACATTAGTTCCCTTTATTGATAACCAACATAACAATGATAAGTTGTTGACATTGTCTGGTAGTTTATCCAAGTTATGGCACCCACCCAAATTGAGCCTTTCTAATGATGATAACCCACTAAATAAAATGTGTAGGTTTGATGTGTCAAGTTGCTGGCATCCTTCAAGGTAAAGCTCTTTAAGAAATTCTAATTTGGATGTGCTATCTGGCAGATGCTTTAGACTCTTGCATCCTGATAGGTTCAAGTGTTCAACCTTACTGCTGCTGCTACACTTACCTAAATACATCGTCATATTTATCATATATTTCACTTCAATTTGATCTTTTTTATGCATTTTTAGTATGTAAAGTTCCATTATATTTTTCTGCAATTGTTAGCCAACTATTATTACTATTTTACTAATATATTAAATGATACGTATGTATACTATATAGCATCGGTTAATGATGTGACATATCACAGAGGGACGTGTGATTAGAATTTAGAAAAATATTTTTATATTTTTAGAAATTTTAACTAAAAACTTTATATTGGAATGTTTTTTCAATGCATGTTTTTACTATATCTTCTATTTAATATCTATTTTTTGGAATGTCTCGTTGGATCTTCATGCTAGAGCTTTCTGGAAATTTGAATTGTGGAAATTCATAAATTATCATGTATAATAGCTGCCTCATTTTTTGTTTAGCTCTAAAATTATAATTTAGTCTTGTAATCTTGTAATATATTTTATAAATTATATCTAAAGCATCATACTTTTTCTCAATAATATCTTTTGGATTCTAATATATAATTTTAAAACTTTCGTAGTACATCCATTTTAATTTTTAAGCTCAACAAAATTTAGATAACAATTAAAAAAATATTGGAACATCATGGAATTATTTTTTAAAATAATAATTAAAGAATCTTTAAACTTAATTTAAGACTATTAGTATGCTCACATTTATCAATAATTCTATACAGCT
>NC_029786.2:74027882-74028280 GCF_000816755.2 Arachis ipaensis | reverse complement strand
TATTTTAACAATGAATTAATCTCAACATTTGCTTGAATATTACCATAACTCACCTGGGAGTTTCTTCAACCTTATACAACGCTCTAGGTCCACATGAATTAGTTTTTGGAGGAAGAAAATAAATGGATGAACAGAGCGCAAATTTTCACAGTCACAGAGTGATAATGTTTCAAGATTTGAGGCTTTGGAGAGGTCTGGAAGCTCTATCAATTGCTTGGATCCATCAAGATCAATGCGTCTTAGATTAGCCAAATTCTGTTTCAAATTATCAAATAAAATAGGTTAATTATCTTAGAGGGCAAAAGTAGTAAAGTAAAATTATTTTAAACATGTATTCAACCACGTAATAACGCATTAACAAAAGTAATTTTATTTATATTATCGCATGAAAGCATGAA
>NC_029786.2:74023524-74027740 GCF_000816755.2 Arachis ipaensis | reverse complement strand
TTATAAGTAGTAAACAAATATTATTTCCACGCACCTGTACGTCATTCCAAAGTTTTTTGACGTAACTTCCTTGCATATCAAGTTCAACAAGATTCTCTGCATTAAATTTGGTGGGCAAGGATTCCAAAGGGTAATCATCCCAGTGAAAAAGTTTTAGTTTGTCTGGCAATTTTTCAAGGCCTTCTGGAAGGTGCACCCCATATGTATCATATGAATAGAATCTCAGAAAGTTAAGATTTTTCATTTTAGCAAGGGAATGACGATTTAACCTCAGATCAGGAGCACTTGACATGTTGAAGGTTATGCTTTCAATACGATCAGTCCCCTATCCAACAAAAATTAATACGAAATACGTAATTCCAAAAGAAAAATGATATATTCTTGAAATTTAATTTTGATTCGTATAAAGTAATTTTACACGTGCACTAATGACATAACATCACATCAGCAAAAAAATTGACCGCGTGAATGGTTATTCATAAAAACATATATAATTATACGACTGTGTAAATTATTTTATATTGTCAATGCATCAAAATTAAACTCCTTATTCTTGACCAACATATCAATTAAAAAGTTTAAGTAAAGATATAACGAACTATTGTTCAAAAGATACTAATTAAGAGAGTAAATAAGTTATCTAGTTTCATACCTGGTTCTGCTTTAGTACTTGAGTTATGTCTATAGGATCCCATAAATGACTTCGTTCCCCAAACTTTTCAATGTTTTGCCGACGAACAATTTCTCGACCCATTTCTTGAATCAAATCGTGCATGGTTACGTGCTTTCCATCTTTTGAAACAATTATAAGAGCTCTGTCATGAAGAGTTTTCAAAGCAATAGCTGTTGAGTAACCACATGCATCCAGTAAAATTTTAATGTTATCATCTCCTTTGAAAAAACAAGCAATATATAAAAATATGTTGCTTTCTTCTCGATCTAGTCCTTCGTAACTTAATCTCAAAACATTTTGGATTTCGTTGAATGACATTTTCTCAAGTTTTTGCAATTGACTTTCCCATTCTTTAGCACTTTTTCCATAAAGAAAAGTTCCTAACACCTTTAAGGCTAAGGGGATTCCCTTGGCATAATCAACTACTTTTGTTATAAGATTATGATGATTCATTTGTAGGCTCCTTCCATTGAAGGCATGCAAATTTAAAAGTTGCAAAGCTTCATGGTGTTCCAATGCCCCAATTTCATAAATATCATCGGCTTCTTTACAAATCACATGCTTATCTCTAGTTGTGATGAAGATTCTGCTACCTTGACCCAACCATTTATGTCCTCCAACTAAGTTTTGAACGTGATCTGGATTATTAACATCATCAAGAACAACAAGAATCTTCTTGCGACCAAGTCTCCTCAAAACATGACTTGGTACTCCATTAGCACCAATGTTTAGATCTTTTTCCTCTAACAATATGGAAAGAAGTTTATCTCTTAATTGGATTATCCCATTCTTCTCTGATTGTTCTCTGACATTTGGAACAAAACAGCAACCTTCAAATTCAGAGCATAATATATTAAATAATGCACTGGCTATAGTGGTTTTACCAATACCACCCATACCCCAAATTCCTATAATATGAACATCTTTTGATGCAGTGCATGACATCATTGATTGAAGCTCTTCAATTGGTTTATCGATTCCAATAAGACCTTTGAACTCAATTCGGGGCATGTAATTCAACCTTGTTAACACACGTTGTACAACTTTTTCAATAAGTTCAACTTCAGTCCTATAACAAAAAGTAAACAAAATTTATTGTTATCAATCATCCAAAGAATATGAAACAACTCATAAAAATATATTTTTCTTTTCTATAACATTTCATTTATGATTGACTATTACTAAAGAAGAAAGTATATGGAACCAACTTTTATTTAGTCAATACTATTTAGGGTTTATAATTTAGTGCATGGTTAAGGATTTATAATTTAGGATCTAAATTTTAAATAAACAAAATAATTAAAAAAAAAGTTAATTAATGTTGGCTGAAAAAAATATAATAATAATAACAATAATAAGTACTATGACGACTTGTATAAATTCTCAAGTCTCATCATCCATTATTCATGAACTTGTATAAGAAACTATGTGATTTTTCCATTTATAAAGAAAAACAAAAACGAAACAAAAGAATCCAGAAAATAGGCTAATTTGTTCCCATTTGGCTTGAACCTACTTAAGTTATGAGTTATTTTAGCCAAGTCAAAATAACTCACTTCTAAAAGAGCCATATTTTTGCTACCTTAAATTGTCAGTTCTTTGCAATTCAACCAACTAACCAAGTCAATTATGGATTTCAATTTATTTTTAAGGCTCTATGACCGCATACTTCTCTAGAAAATTATTCATACCCTGGCCCAAAAATATAGTCAGGCTCAAAATGAATAAAAGCCCACTAAAAAAGGAAACAGTTATCCTCCATTAAAGGTGGAACTATTCTAAAAAGATGGTTATCTACTCTATTATAAATACACTGACACACTCAAGTATATTCAAGATCCAATCTACTAAACACCTATTTTAACCTTTGCTAACTTAAGTATCGAAGCACCTTGCAGATATCACCCTCCACCTCCTCTCGAAGAACTTGGAAGGCGGCACTTCGGCACCAATAAAAGTCAGACGCTGCCCAAAGGGAGTCTGGACCTCACGTTCAAGTCCAAAAGCAACCCAGTTTTAAGTAACCCAAGTCATGTCTAAATTGTGATGTAATGTTTACACATGCAATTTGCTATGCATCATAAGCTTGAAATACTGAGTAGTGTATTTGTTTGAAAAAATAGCAAACTCAATGGTGTGGTAAAGTTTAAAAGAAAAAGTCAAATACTGATGTCATAATATATATTAAAGTGAATATATCTACACTTACCCAAAATTTATGGAATGAAATCCTGATAAATTGGCAACTCTTTTCAAGGAATGTTTCCATTTTTCTACAGTCATGATGTTGTCTTTGAAAGATTTTTCATGATGAACAAATGCATTTTGGTAGCACCCCTTTTGACGTCGTACATCTGATGGATCTATATTGTAGAAGATAGGTATTACAATTTGCCAATTTTTTGTCATGCATTCTGTTATTTTGACAAGCTCTTCCAAACACCATTTTGAAGAAGCATAATCGCTGGAAAATATAACCAATACAATTTGTGATTTCTCAATTGCTGTAAAAAAGGCAGGCAATAACTCATCTCCTTCTTTGAGCCTGTCATCCACATATGTATCAATTTGTTTCTCCCTTAATGCCTTAAGCAAATGGCTTAGAAAACCGCGACGGGTGTTTAAACCTCTAAAACTGATGAAGACATCATATTTTATCTGAGATGAAGACGAAGCCATGATATGAAGGGCACTCATTGTATGAATCTATATAATCCACATAGAAGTATGTATCTGAAAGAAACAATTTATATAAGAACAAAATAACACATTATCATTGCCAAAAAGAGAAACAAACTCATTTGACATTTTTCATAAGCTATTCAATAAAATATGGGAGAAAAAGAGAGAGAATTGAAACTAGGTCATGACAACTTATCAACAAACTATATCAAATATTATGATCTCATATATAGCGGTAACTCAAATTTCATCAATTCAATTCTGGGTAATAGTAGGCATTTTGGCTGCTAGATTTCTAAAAAAATATGTTTACCTATAAAGATACATTTTTCTTAATTATTTTTGCTTTAGAATTTTCTAATCATTTGTTTGTTTTTTTTTTTAATAAAGTGCCTCTTGACTGAACACAGCACATATTTTCAATATAAGCATAACTAGTATGAGTAAATGATCCTTGACTACTAGCATGATAACTTTTCAAAATTTGATCAAATCAATCCGATAAACCCTAATCCCAAACTGGTGAGTGGAGAATTGGGACGAGATTGACTTTGAATTCTTGGAGAATGTGAGTGGAGAGCCTTACATTCTGCACACCAATGTGTTCAATAATGGCAAAGGCAACAGAGAGCAACAATTTTCTTTAAGATGCAGGGAGAACATATATTCTCAAAGTTTTACCGAGCTTCAAAAACGAAAATGATTTCCATGATTAGAAATCAAAACTAATGTATATAAGAAAAAGTACTAGTCAATGAGTCAAAATAAATTAGAATATGGGGGCGTTGACCTTATTTTTGAGGGCTGCTGGGAGAAATACTTCTTCAAAAGCAAAAGTAGATACAGAAACAGAAGTACATT
>NC_029786.2:73996825-74023502 GCF_000816755.2 Arachis ipaensis | reverse complement strand
ACAACTAGAAGTACAAATAAACAGGCTCGGTTATATAGAAAGCAAGTAGTGATAAAAATTGGGGATTAAGTGATTACATTAGACATCAGTTGCATTCTCCCCTTTTAATACAAAATTTTCTTTCAAATTTATTTTTTGTATCAAACAAAAATCAAGTTTTTCCACAGGCATGCGTACCTTGATTACAATAGAGAAACAGGAAATTGTGGGGAAGGCAAAGTGCTGCTGTTTAAATTCATTTGAAGAAGAGAAGGTTCTGATTCTAATATGGCACTACTTGATTTTTGTGGAAATTCTACCTTTTCATCAACTTGCCCAATAAATTAAGTCTTTTAGTCACTGCTTTAACAGTCATGATTATAAATACAGATAGGCATAGATCATTTCCAAGCATCATTCACTGTTTCTTACAAAAGCTTCAATGCAAATGCATGCATTCATTCATCATCATGTAGTTCTTCGTCAAACTTTGCCTCCTCTTCATGGCTCTCAGAAGAGTTAGACTGACAACAGGTCAAGAGAGCACTACAACTTCACTCCAAAAGAAGGGGATATATATGCACTGGTTTAGGATTAGGTTTATCGCTTAGGATTGATTTGATCAAATTTCATAATGTTATCACGCTGACACTCAATCAGGAGACACATGTGTGCTGACATGGACATGTAACCATTCAGGAAAAAAGTAACGGAAAAACTAACTAGACTAACTTAAAATCTTTTAAGGATAGATTTCATTAAAAAAATTTAAGAATTGATTTAAAAATTGCGTAAATTTTTAGGGACCAATTTGATTATTTACTCAATAAATTTATGATTATTAAATCGTCTTAATGAAAAAATAAATAAAAGTATGTATGAGTGTTTATTGTCAAAGATCGTTATCGAAGAAAGAAAAGGATCATAAGACATTAGAAGTGACATTTCAATTAATAAAGATAAAATTTGACCAGACAACATTAATGTTATATGTGTTTGCCAGCGAATGTTAATGCACTTCAAAAAAAAAATAGAGTGTACTGCTTCTTAAACGCCTAAACTTTAAAGCCTAAGTAAAAAACTTTGAACTTTCTTAAATTCTAAATATTCAATTCTAAATCCTAAATTATAAACTATAAATCCTAAATCCTAAATTATAAACTCTAAATTTGAGCCATTGATATAAAATATAAAAAATGGAGAGTTGAAATTTATTTAATTAGCAAGGGGTGCAACACTCCTTACTTTGGTCTAATGTTTATAGACTGTTTTTGAAATAGAAATACATAGATAATAAACACAACATTTCATTTGGTTATGAAAATAGGAAGACACAATTTTTCTTTCTTAGAGATTAAAAATTTATGTATTTTCTATATTTTCATAAAATGGTGATAAAAAATACATGTCTTCTTCTCTTTACTTATGTGTTTTGTCTTTATATTTCTATTTTAGATACAGTATCTAAATGCATTATTAAGAACCTTCCTAAGTTTCAACTCCCTTGATAGTGGGCTATGATGATTTTCTATTAACTCTAGCTATATTTTTTAGTTTGCTTTTGGCTAAAGATAGCCTTTTAATGGTAAGAATATTATATAACTATTTTTTTCAATTTGAGAATTGCTACAATAAGGATTCTTGAGACTTTATGTGAGTGTTGTGAATCTGAATTTGGATATAGAAAATTCTGAGAATGCTCTATATGTCATTGTCCTAGTGTGGCTAAGGGCACTTACAAGGACTCTAATCATTTTAGTAAAGAAGATAATAGTAAGATTTAATTATTCATACATGTGGGTATTTATATGGAGCTTGCATTGGGGACTAGATCTTGAAAACATATAGTTTATCCATGATCACCTCTTTAGGAGCTATTTCTAAAGATGTGGGCAGTTATTAGCTTGGGATCTAAGTCATGTTCATAATCACTAAGTCATGAGGTTAGAGAGCTTAGTCTCCAAGTCAAAGGGAGAGATTCCTACGTTAAGGCTTTGTAGTTGGTTTGCAACCTAAATTGGGTTATCGTATCAAGATGGAATCCAAGGATCGATGTTGGGCCTACATCAGATTCCTTTATATGTTGGTCAATCTTGTAGGTCAGGCATCTAGTGATATTTGTGTAAATCATGTTGCTTGTATGCGAAGTTTGTATTCGTAGGTTTTGATGAATGACAAACCAACAAACGACATGAAAGACAAACCAACAAACAACTTGAATGAACAAGCATGTTGAAAGATCAACCAACATTAAACGTTGAGGAATGAAGAGCTGAAAGCAACACAACAACAACAAGAAACTCAAGTCCACAACATTTGAAGACAAGTATAGTGTCTTAGGACTTAGGTAACTTCTTGTTAAGAACCAATTGCTAAATCTCTCAACACACACTCACAAAATGTTTTGATGCACATCTTGCAATTCGATGCTAGCCAAATGGTTTAAAAACTTGTTTTCAAAGGTACAAAAGCATAGGAATTGACTCCAACAAGTTTGAGATCAATCATAAGCATTTTGAAGTGATTTTAAGCCATTCTTTAAGGTTTGCATCGATGCACACTCATCTTGCATCGATGCAAAGCATGCAACGACTTGTTGCATCAATGCAAAGATGTTTGCATCGATGCAACCTAGCTGAAAATTCAAATTTCAGCTTCAAAGACACATTTGCATCGATGCAAAGTGTTATGCATCGATGCAAATGATTCAAAAACATAAAAAACGGCTAGTTTTAACAAAACGGCTCCATCCTTGTGCCGAACCACTCTAAATAGCGTTTGCATCTCTCCAAACTCATCTCTTCAATATTATTGTCTTTTACCTTTGAGCAAATAAATTGTGATCGAAAAGTAGCTTCGTAAGTACTTAAGGAATAGCTTAAGTCCGATTGGTGAAAAGCTTGATCAATTTATTTGAGTTGGTGTCTATTGGAAAGTAAAAGCTCCTTATAAATGCTTAGCAATTGAGTTAAGCTCTTGGAAAAATACTAGTACAATAACACTTTTGTATATTGTCTTTAACTTTCGCAAAAAGATTCATTGTTGTTGCAATACTCAATTCACCCCCCCTCTTGATGTCTATTGGAAAGTAAAAGCTCCTTATAAATGCTTAGCAATTGAGTTAAGCTCTTGGAAAAATACTAGTACAATAACACTTTTGTATATTGTCTTTAACTTTCGCAAAAAGATTCATTGTTGTTGCAATACTCAATTCACCCCCCCTCTTGAGTAATTGTGCATAGGTTCTTCAACAACCTAAGCATGCTTGGCACAAAATACAATGATAAACAAATTGTGATCAAGGTGCTTACAAGCCTTACACCAAAATGGAACTCCAAAGTGAACGCCATTGTGGAAGGAAGGCTCTATGATCAACTTACATTTGATCAACTACAAGGTAATCTTCTCACCTATGAAATGACTATGCTAAATAGACAAAAAGGTGAAGAAAGCAAGAAGAAAAGTCTCGCCCTTAAAACAACATCACTACAAGAAGAGAGTGATGATAATGAAGAAGAAGGAGATGAAGAATTTGCACTCTTATTAAAAAGATTCAATAAGTTTGCAATGAAGAAAAACTTCAAGAGTAAAACAAAGGTACCAAAATGCTATGAGTGTGGAGAAGTTGGACACATTAAACCCAATTGTCCAAAACTTCAAAAGGAGAACAAAAACAAGAAATTTAAGAAGAAGGAGAAAGAATACATATCATGGGAGAACGAGGATGAATCCGACTCCGATGACGACGAAGTTGCAAATCTTTGCTTAATGGCAAGCGAAGAAAAGGTTAGTGATGACAACTCCACTTCTTTTAATTTACAAGATGAATATGATGCCTTACTTGAGGTGTACACAAAACTTACCCAAGATTATTCTCTCCTAAAGAAAAAGAATATGGATCTTTTAAAACAAAATGAGATGTTGAAAAACGAGAATATCAATCTTGGAAAAGATAAGTGTAGCACAAGTAGTGATCCATACAAATCTTGTAAAATGCATGAAAATGAAATTAAAAATCTTAAGAACACTTTAGCTAAGTTCAATGAATCTTCAAAGAACTTAAATAAAATGTTGAAAAACCAAAAGCTTACCAAAGCTACGTTTTGAAAAAGACGTCCTTTGCGACGCATGTCAAAAGGGAAAACAAGTAAAGGCCTCTTTTAAACCCAAAAACATTGTTTCAACAACAAGGCCATTACAACTTTTGCACATGGATTTATTTGGTCCTTCTAGGACTATAAGCTTTGGTGGCAATTACTATGCTTTAGTTATTGTTGATGATTACTCTCAATTTACATGGACCTTGTTCCTAGCAAACAAGAGTGATGCATTTCGAGCATTCAAAAGATTAGCCAAAGTTATTCAAAATGAAAAGAATTTGCATATATCATCCATTAGAAGTGATCATGGTGGAGAATTTCAAAACAATCTTTTTGAAACTTTTTGTAAAGAAAATGGCATTGAGCATAATTTTTCCTCTCCTAGAACACCACAACAAAATGGTGTGGTTGAAAGGAAAAATCGTCATTTAGAAGAAATGGCGAGAACTATGCTCAATGAGGCTAATATTCCTAAGTACTTTTGGGCAGATGCGGTTAGTACCGCATGTTATGTTATGAATAGGATTATCATTCGACCTATTCTTAAGAAAACACCGTACGAATTGTACAAAGGAAGAAAGCCAAATATTTCCCACCTTCACGTCTTTGGCTATAAATGCTTTATTCTAAATAATGGAAAAGATAACTTAGGCAAATTTGATGCTAAGGCTGATGAAGGAATCTTCTTAGGCTACTCTTTAACTAGCAAAGCTTTTAGAGTATATAACAAACGCATCATGACTATGGAAGAAAGTATTCATGTCGCTTTTGATGAAACTAACCGTTGTTGTGCTAGAAAAGATTTTGATGAAAATGTAGAAAAATTTGATTCACTAAATTTGAATGGTGAAGACAAAGAAAAAGATTTAAATGAAGCCTCCTCAACAAAGGATAGTGTTCAAGTTGAAGAAATTGAACCATCAAACGCACAAATAAATGCACTTCCAAAGGACTGGCGTACTTCAAAGGATCATCCTCTAGACAACGTCATTGGTAATGTTTCGAAAGGTTGGTGTTATAATACACAATTTGAGAGAGCAATATCAATTGGTTCAATAGTGCTAAACTTGTAATCATACACTCTTCTAGAGACACTTTTGTATATTGTCTTTAACTTTCGCAAAAAGATTCATTGTTGTTGCAATACTCAATTCACCCCCCCCCTCTTGAGTAATTGTGCATAGGTTCTACAATTTGTAGACTCGATGCTGTTTGTCTAGACTAAAGTCTCGTGGTATTGTACATTGTTTCAGATTCTTTTTGCAGCTTATCTTGGTTGATCATCAATGGTTGACTACCAAGCTCATTGGCTGACTATGAGGAGTTGAAGTGTGCTTTTGTAAGGTTTGGTCTAAGATCTCGTATCTCAAGTTGCTTTCACATAGTGGAGGTATTCTTGATCTACTACATCTGCTGTTATAAAGTTAAAAGTGTTCTAAAAGGGCTTTGTCCCAGTGTCTGATTTTGTCATCGTTGCCTTGTGCGCTTAATCGTCATTTTCAATTTTTATACTTGGTTCTCATGACGTTCTTATGTGGAAGTTAGGCTATGCCTTAACAAAGTCTGGTATGAGCTTATGACCTTAAGTCTATAGAGATGAACTCGATGTTATCCTTAGCGACGTGTGTCTCTTTTGAATTTCCTCACACTCATCATTAAACTGCCACTGACATTATTAGAATACATTTCATTAATATAGTGAAAAGATATTTTTTCACCCATGTTCTCTTTGTTCCATCTCATTTATTTTATAAAAACTTCTTCTCCTTTCATTTTTTTGTCACTGCTACCATTTGCATAAAGAAAGATTTATGTGCTTATTGCTTTTATTGCTATTGGCCTTGTTGTCTATTGTTTTCTATTCTCCATATATCCTTTAACTAAGGTTGGTATCCATATACTTCTTGTTCTTTTCATTTCTTTCTTTTATTGTGCATTCTGACTTCGTTAGTAGAATGCTTCCATTTATTTTTTTACCCTTTGCTTAGAGTGCAAAAATAGTAGCATAATGATGGTGGTAGTTGATGTTATGTGTGGTGTCTCTACTTCTGTGTGATCCCTTCGCATTGGTGGTGCTAGTTGTGCTCTGTCGTAGTGAATTTTATTGTTGGCCTATAGGAAGGAAATTATTTGAGTAAATGGAAGGAACCACTAGTAAATTAGTTTTGTAGCACCCTTTGATATTTTTTATTTTGGAACTACTTTCTTATTTTTGAGCTTCTTATGTGGATGGTGTTTCTCTTGTACATATTATGTTGTCATATTAAGGATAACTCCCTTAAGAAAGCTCCCCTTACTCTCCCCTCCAAGATACTCGAAGAGTTAAAATGGGTTGATAGCATCCTAAGGGCAACATTTGAGGTGGATGAGGATTTCTCACACTGTTTCATCAAGTCCAACCATAGGGGCAAATGTAGATGGAAAAGTCAAATATGAACCCACAGTATTGGCTATTGACAAGCAAGTATATGATTTCAACTTAAAATATTCTCGAGTTTTTCATTCAGTGTCTATGCATGAATCCTTTTTTTTATCTTTTCAAATAAAGGATTTTGATCTTGCTCCTTCCTAACTATATCCATATAGTTGGGCAATGGTCAAGGGCTTTTAAATCATTTGCAACATTACCAAGGCATTTAATGTTAATGGGTTCCATTAATGTCAATCTTTCTACACTTACCTTTGTCAAAAGATATTTGGTCTCTTTGAGGATACCTTCAATGAGTTCAAAACCATCTTCTTCATGTTCTGTTCTCATGAGCGTGTTCATCCCTTTTTTTTTTTTGTCACATGAGGGTAAACTCCATTTCAATATATATTAGTGTGAGCATGTGGAGTTGCTAAAGTATGATTTCACAGACTTGGATGAGAAGGAGAGGTTGGCGGTTGAGGTCTTCTTTGAGTGTCAATTGGTGGTCTTTAAACTTCCTTTTGAAGCTAAGTGTATGTTGATCTTGAAAAGGTTGTATTTTTTTCAAATTGAGATTGGTATATATATCTTACGCTTTACAAATTTTTATTCTTTTATGGGAAAAAGACTAATTCTCTGGCTTCTGATGTTCCATCCTTGAATCCACAGAAGGTGGTTGACTCAAATAGTAATCTTGCTAAGAAGAAGAAAGCGGAAGTGACATCTGACTTGCCAATACTTTCGTATGAAATTCCCATTGTGACTTTCATATATGCATCCCTTCTCTTTGATGTTGCCAATTCGAGCTTGTTCATAGGATTTGTATATAAACCTTTATTAGGCTCAAAAGACTTCTATAACATTCGTGGCTCTTGCCTAGATGGAGATAATCTCTTTTGATGTTCAACTTCATGATGTGATTAGCTTAGAAATTAGATTCTTTGTATCTCATTACATTAGACCTTAAAATTGAGAAAAATGAGCTTAAGGGGAAGGTCGAGGTCAGAATTCTATTCTGAAAAAGTTGCACAACTTAGTGAAGTTAATATACATGGAGCAGGCGAATGTAGACATGAAAAAGGAACTGGCTAAGCTTGAAGTTGAGTGCAGACAACTCAGAGAGGACACCTTTGTTGGGGTAGATGAGGCCATGATAATTTTGGAGGCTCATGTTATTATTCTTCCCCTGACCTTCAGGTTTCCATGCTTGATCTATCGAAAATCATGATTAACGGCTAGATCGTTGATGCTTCTCTTTCTTGATGTAGTTTTTAACTTTTTTTTATCTTGGATTGTTTAGCCCAAAAATGTCTCTTTTGTAACACTAAATACATTGTACTTTGAGATATTAACTTTAACATTCTTGGCGTGCAAGTTATTTGCCCTTCAATATGGACCTTTTGCATTTTTATCGTTTTCTTATGAGTTTTTTATTTACCTATTTGTAACAATTTCGTATGCATGTTTACTTGAGTTTCTTGCTTATTTCTCATGTATCTTAGTTTTAGTATAATCGATTTTATGCTTTTTTGACTTATAATGTTTTCCATTTTTATAAAGTTGCCTTTTCGCTCTCCTTTACCCCTTTTGTAAGTTGTATTGCCTCTATGATTTCTGGATTTAGCACCAACTATTGTTTTTACTATTTTGGACTTGTCTCTTGCCTTTGGCAAGTCCTCACATTTCTTGAGCTTACAATTTTTACTTATACACCTCAATATTTTGGCTATGTGTTTCATTTCGCTTTCGAAAGGAGGTAACCACTTCAAAGACGATTTAGGAATTGAACCCTCTTCAGATCAAGTCAGGAGTTTAACCCTCTTAAGGTTGCTAATTCTAAAATTAGTATGGGTCGACCTTTTTGTACTTTAGAGTTGGTTCCAATAGATGAGAGCAAATTGCTATTAGGAGATCGGATCCAAGCTTAAGGTATTCAAGAAATGAAGTCTTCTAGCTTTTTTGAACTCGACATTAGTAGGATCTCTTCAATATAACCTTTTTTTGTATGCTCAGCTTTATATTGTGGTTTTCTCATAGAACTTTGGTTCTTTTATCTTCTTTATTGTCAATATGTTGGGCTTGAATTAACTCAAATTCAAATAACAAATAAGGAATTTATCTTGATAACTTTTTATTGTGGCAACCACCTTTGGTTGGTGTTCTTTAATGATTTGGAATGTGACAACTTAGGACTTATTGAATACGAGCACTTAGGATGCCTCCATCTCTAGCCCACAAGTCGGTGCAGTTGTCTTTTAGGATGGTTCTTAGCTTGTTTCCTAGTTTGTTGGAGGACCACCAACTTAGATTGTCCATGTCAGAGGTGTTGGTGTTCTGGTTGCTTTTCATCTTGGTCATGCAGTCTTCCAAAACTTGATCATTGTTTCACGCTTAAGGTTAAAGTCAAAAGATTCTAGAATATTAGCCTCATTAGTCACGAGGTCCTTATTTTGTTAGTGCACTTAAAGAGCTTGATGCTAAGATCTTGGTGAAGGAGAAATTTTCAATGTTAAAAAGGAACTTTACTATATTTATTCTTGCAAAAACAAAGATAAAGTTGCCTATATACATTTAAGTTGTATAGTTTTTTTTATGGTTGCTAGGCTTTCCATGTCTCTAGTAATTTATGTCTTACAGGTTTCAATTTTGCCTTTTCTGCTAGGCTCGTGATAGTACATGGATTGGTGGTTGTGATATGAGATCAAGTTTTTCTAGATAGGTAGAGTTTGCACCAAATGGTGAAAGCTTATTCTTCAAGTCAAATAAGGAGGTCATACTAGTCTAGGTCATCTTCTCTAGGACTTTATTAATTTGTAAGGCTTCTACTTTGTAAGTTAATTATGATACTTCTTTTTGTTCATTTGATAACCAACATGTGCTAATGTGGATTTGGTACCTAAAACTTTTGAGTTCAAAAGTTTTCCCAGGGCTGTTATGCCTCTCTTTACTCCTGGCTTTTACCTGGTATAAACGGTGCCTGAGATGTCAAGAAATGAGTCATTTTCTCGACTTTGGATGTGGTGAACACATTTGAGATACATTCTTCTGAAAGACATGATTTGTCTTGTTAGAAGAATTTGTTTGCAATCGAGTTCATGACATTTGTTTACAATTTTCTTTTATCTTATCTGAGTTACAAGTTTGGTTGTTGTGTCTTCTTAATTCGGCTAGGTATTTGTTCAACCCTTTTTCTTTTATCAAGCATGCTCTTTGAGAATGTCATAGTGGGTATCTTGCATTGGCAGTTTCTAACTTGATGATGTCAGGTTTGCATCAATTCGATCTATATATGAAAAAGTAATTTTTTCATGAAATAGATGTTCCTAAAAAATTGCCAAGATTGACAAAGTAATATCAGTTGTATATCATTATACTTTTGTAACTCTCGAAGAATCCTTTTTCTTTTTGTCAGAATTTGTGCCATGTGAGGTTGAGGTCAAAATTCTTGTCTTCTTGACTTCCAATAAAGTTGTAATATGGGTTAAACTCATGACCTTGGATTGATGTTGTTCTAGTGGTAGAGGCATGCGACTTTGGGAAACCACATGAGATGCAAGTATGTAACTTAGGTGAGCCTGGTTGAAGATTAGTGTTCGTACCTAACTATTGATACGTACTTATGAGAATCCAGATCCCAATGTGAATTGTTCAGACCAGGCCGGGAAGACAACCTACAAGCACTCCAAAGTTTAAGTTAGTAGTGCGTTTCTAGTAGTGATAATGTGTCTTGTCTTACCAATTTGCAGAGCTCCCGTTTTATGTGTTTTCCTAAGTATCCATTGAACATTTATTGCTTCGAATTTACATTTGTCTTGCTTGTTTTCCGTTTTACCAACCCAGAATTATTTTCGTATTTATGTTACCCGTGTTCTTCGCATAACGTTGGTAATGTATGATTCTGTATAGTCAAATTCTCAATATTCATTATTGTCCAAAACAGTGTCCCAACTTGGGCTTCTTGGCTTGCGACATTGTCAAGTATGCCCAAGTTTTAATGGACCGGGCCCATGTAACCCTCTTCTCTTTCTTGCCTTTTGGGCATTTTTAAGCGCCCAAAAAATTTTCTTCAAAAAGAAACCTTTCGGAAGCGGTTTTAATTTCTTCTCTTGGTTTTCGAATCATTTCTGAACCATCGCCTCTACATTTTTCTCTTCATCAATCAATCAATTAATGAAGCATTTACTCTTACGAGAAAGTTTTACTTTACTTTACTTTATTTCATTTCCTATTTTCGCATTTGCTATCTCTTGTTTTTGCATTTGCTTCTAGAAAAGCCATCCTCTATTCTCTGAAGAAAAGAGGAATTCTCTTCGTTGTTTGTCACGGTGTTTTGGACCCTTGCGACTTTCTCATCTACTTCTCCTTCCTTGTGGTTCTTATCTAAGTAAAAATTTTGTTCTCCTTGCACTCACATTTTTGTTCGTTCCTTTATGCTTTGTGAAAATGGAATAGATTTTTTGCATGTGTGCTATCATTCCTAAAATGCGATATTTTCTTTGTTGCCTGGTATTTCCTCTATTGGTTCTCTCTGATTTAGTAACCGAATCAATTTAGTGGGGGTACCACTATCTAGTTTTTCCCCTCCTTAGGGTACGACTAGTTTGCATGTTTCTTTGCATTTTCTATGGAAATTTTGATATTTTAGGGATAGATAATCTCTTCTTCGTAGGAAGGAAAAGGATTTTTCCTCTATGATATGGTGGCGGTGCCCTTGTAGGTATATCGAGATGCCGAGGAATAAGGTGGTAGCTTCTCACGAATGAGTCGGGATGTCATCCTCTAGGCCGGTTCCGTGTCCTCCTCAACGTGAGGGTGAACGTGTTATCCTTACTCTTGGGTTTCCGAGGAAGTGAGATCTACTCCTTTTACTATCACCGAAGACGAACTTGAAGCTATGCGAGAAGCCGGGGTTATCTTTGATTTTGATTTGGAAAATCTATATGTGCTTTCTGTTCCTCATCCGAATGATCGCCTCTACCATTTCAACCATCATGCGGGTTACAAACCTGATTGGTTATGGATGTATAAGACGTTATTTACATGTTTTGGAGTTCGTCTTCTGTTCTCCAGCTTTCAACAAGACATTTTAAGTTATACTAGCTACGCTCCTTCATAATTGCATTCAAACACTTGGGCTATCATCCGAGGGTTTGAGTTGTTGTGTTCCTTCTTAGGGTTGAATACATGTTATAGAGTTTTCTTCTATTTTTTTTACTTTAGCTCCCAGGGTTGCAGGTTTATCTCCTTTAGAGGTATCCCAAATAGGAGAATTTTTACTCTTTTTGAAGAGTCTTACCATGGTTTTAAGAAAAAGTTTTTTAAGATTGAGAGGGTAGAGGAAAACTATGCCTTTTTTTATGACTTTAGAAGATGAAAAAAAGTTTAATTTATATTGGAATTTTAATGTATTGTTCCCTAAGATCCAATTGCAAGGTATTAACACTTCCAAGTTTGCGAGCATCCAAATGCTTTTGGAGCTTTGGAATGAAAATCCCTTAAGTCTTTGAACTATTTTTTCCGACGAGCATGCAGATCGAAATGCCATTGGTAAATACTTTACGTTTGGTCTTTTAATTATGCAATTTGACGCTCTGACGATCTCACCATTTTCCTTCCTTCTCTTCTTTCTTTTTCACAATTGGCATGGCTGGGGGATTGGGGATATTATAACAATGAGAAGGAGGTTGACTTCTTCTGATGCTAATGGTTGCTGCCAACCCGGGTAGTGGTGATAAGGTCTTCTCCTCTGCTATACTAAGCAATATCCAGCCTCTGCCAAATTTTAACTCAAGAGCTGAAGTTCATGATGTTGAGGATATTTCTCCTCCCCCTTCTCCTATCAAGAAAAAACAAAAAAGAGGTAAGAGCCCCATAGCTAAGGTTCATACTCCATCTTTCTTTGGATGTATCTTGGAGAAAGAGTTTCAAGCTCCTGAGTTTGTTAATGAATATCTCCTTAACGAGAGAACGAAGTTAGGTTTCACAAAACTCCCTTTGGAAGAAACTCTGCCTCGTGTTTAGAGGATGTTGCTTCGCTCGTCCACCTATACCAGGGATGATGAGAAGAAAATTGCTATCTTTCAATCTGAAGTGTTAGAGCAGGAGAAAGAACTGAAGGATGCAAAATCAAAAGCTAAAAACATAAATGAACCCATGAAAGTTCTTAAAGGAGAAAAAGAGAGCCTGCCAGCCAAGGTTAAGACATTGGAAGAGGCAAAAATGTCTTCTGACGCTAGGGAAGAGAAATACAAACAGCAAGTTTCGGAGCTCATGCAGTGAATTGACGATCTCTCCCTTTCGGTAAAAAAGGTCGAGCAAGCTGCCATAGATGGAGTTTTTGATGTGGAAAAGAATATGTTGGGCCAAATCAATCTTATAGGTCCCGACTTGGAGATCTCCAATGTTGGTGCTTTTAAGAAAGCGGTTGACAGAAAAACTATTGATATCATCTAATTTCCCTTGTTTAAATTTTCTAAGTATGTTTATGTAGTTATCTCGTAACTTTGTTTTGGATGTAACTGACAATTTATTTATGTCGTTACTTAAGTGACGTTAGTACCTACTGCCTTCGGGCTCGGAAACTTTTGTTTCCGTTACATTATTTAAGTGCTTTTATTTGTTTACCGTTGTCTCGGTTTTAATATTTATAGGCACCTTTCCTGGTAGATCACCTTTCCATTAAACCAATTCTTTTATTTTCAGATGAATTAGAAATAAAAAATAGAGCAATTGTTATTCAATTGTATTTTATTATGAACCATTCCAGTACAACAAGTTTATACTGAGGCCTCATTAAAAATCTATATTGATAGGAAAATAGTGCCTCTTATTGTAAGAGTTCTTAAAAGATGAAAAAATTTCCTAAGGATCATACCTTTTTAGATGAATTGCATTCGATGACCTCAGGATCTCTGCACCATCTAAACTCTCTAACTTATAGGCTCCCTTTCCCAAGCTCTTCTTGATTCTGAAAAGGCCTTTCCATGTTAGGGCCAACTTCCCTAGAGTTCTCGATGCCCCGGCATCAGCCTGTCTTAATATTAGATCCCTGACTTGGAAGCTCCTAGGCTTAACCTTGGTGTTGTATCATTTTGCAATATGTTGTTTCAATGCTTGCTCATCTAGGTTGGCTGCGTACCTTATCTCATCAATTAGGCCTAACTCATCAGGATTCTCAGTGTTCCAGAGGAGTAGCCTTGGATTGGGTTCACCGATCTCTACTGGTATCACTGCTTCCTCTCCATAGGTAAGTTGGAAGGGTGTTTTTCCTGTAGAGGATTGGGGGTAGTTCGATAGGACCACAAAACCGACCATACCTCGTCAACCCATGATCCCATAAAATTGTCCAACCTCTTCTTCAATCCTTTTAAGATTATTTTGTTTGCAGCTTTAACTTATCCATTTGTCTGTGGGTGTTCTACTGGCACGAGTACTTGATATATTCCCAGGTCAGTTAGAAATTCTCGAAACTTAACTTCTGCAAATTGAGTTCCATTGGCAGTCACTATCACTTCGAGGAATCCAAACCTTGTTAGGATGTCTCTCCATACGAATTTCTGATATTGAAACGTTATCTTCCACAGTGGAACGACTTCAATCCACTTGGTAAAATAATCAATTGCCACTATCAGGAATTTTACCTGACTAGGTCTTTGAGGAAAAGGTCCCAATAGGTCTACTCCCCATTTCACGAAAGGTCTTGTCAGTATCACAGAAGCAAGTTCCTGAGGTGGAGCTTGATGAAGGTTACCATGAATTTGGCATTTTTGGCACTTCCTCACAAAATTCATTGGTTCCTTTTTGGTAGTGGGCCAATAGTACCCAGCTCTGATGACCTTCTAAGCCAACAAATTGCCCCCATATGGTGTCCACGGCATCTTTCGTGTACTTTCTGCAACACACAATTAATTTGTTAAAGTGTTAGGCATTTAAGCAGGGGTTGCAAAATGCCCCTTTTAGACAATTGACCATTAATCATGATATATTTTGCTGATTTCAAGCGCAGCTTCCTAGTTTCTTTGGGATCACTTGGAAGGATCTCGTGTTCTAAGTACATGCAAATAGGATCCAACCAAGTAGGGTTAGTGCCAGATGGTAATATCATGACATTGGAGGAACCCACGGATGGTTTCTAGAGTACCTCCTGAATTAAACTCCGATTCCCACTTCTTGTCTTGGTATTGGCTAATTTTGACAAAATGTTAGCTCGGTATTTTGTTTCCAAGACACATGCTTAATACATAATGTCTTAAAATTTGAAATTTCATTTTGTACCTTCTTCAAATATAATTGCAACAATGGATCCTGCACCTGATACTTGCCATTAACTTAGGAGGTTATGATATGGAAATCACTATACATAGTTAGCGATGTTGCACCGACTTCAGTTGTCAATGACAATCCTACAATTAAAGCCCCATACTCAGCCTAATTGTTTGAGATCGGAAAATCAAACTTAATAGAAGTTTCGATGACCAGATATTCCTCTTTAATCAAGATGACACCTACACCCCCATGCCTTGTTTGGGATGCTCCATCAACGTGAAATTCCCAAATTGGTGACTCGGAGAAGAATAAGTAATTTTGGCCAAAAAGTCCACCATTGCTTGTGCCTTAATGGCTGAGCGTGGTTCATATCTTATGTCAAATTGTGACAATTCTATTGACCAGCTCTCATTCGACCTGCCAAATCTGACTTTTGCAAAACTTTTTTAATCAGCTGGTTGGTTCACGATTATCAAGTAACTTTGGAAATATTATCGTAGACAACGTGCCAACATTAGTACCGCAAAAGCAAGCTTTTCTAACTTTGAGTATTTCACTTAGGGACCTTGAAGGACCCTACTAATAAAATACACAAGTCGTTGTGCTGAAGCTATGGATTCACCATTGACAAATAAATATAGGTATAGCGACTTCCTGGGCTCCGGCTTTGTGAGGACAAGAGGAAAAGATAATAAAATTTTAAAGTGTGTGAAAGATTTTTCACGCTCCCCCGTCCATTCAAAAGCTACTCCTTTTTTTATTATTTTAAAGAAAGGTTTTTCTTTTTCAGTAGAGGCTCCAAGAAACCTTGACAAGGTGATGACCTGACTTGTCAACCTTTGCACCTCCTTAAGATTCTGAGGTTTGACATATTTAAAGTGACTTTACAATTTTCTGGATTAGCTTCAATACCTCTCTGAGTGACCATGAATTCGAGAAACTTTTCTCCCCATACTCCAAAATGCACACTTGTCGGAATTAACCTCATGTTATGAAGTCAAGGTTATCAAAAGTTTCTCGCAAATTAGCTACAAGGTCATCATCCGATCTAGTTTTTATAAACATGTCGTCAATGTAGACTTCCATGTTTCTCCCGATTTGCTATTTAAACACCTTGGCCATTAATCTTTGATAAGTAGCCCCTGCATTTTTTAAACCAAAAGGCATTACAGTATAACAATAAATTTCTTCTGAAGTGATGAAAGCAGTCTTATCTTCGTCAGGTTGGTGCATCGGGATTTAGTTATAATCACTATATGCATCTAAAAAACTTAGAATCTGATATCTTGATGAAGAGTCGATCATATTACCAATGTTAGGTAAAGGAAAACAGTCTTTTGGACAAGTTTTATTCAAATCAGTATAATTCACACACTTTTGTCATTTTCTATTAGACTTTTTCCCATTACAACATTAGATAACCAAGTTGAATATGTGAGCTCTCTAATAAAACCAGCGTTCAACAACCCTTGTACTCGTCTCTTAACCTCGTTAGACCGGTCTTGGGACATTTTACGATGTCGTTGTGCAACCAATTTATATGAGGGATCCATAGCAAGTTGATGGGACATGAACCTGGGATCAATTCCAGGCATATCGGATGGTTTCCAAATAAGTAAGTTGTGACGTTACCTTTTAGAAATATTGAAGTTTTGACTTCAAGGGGTAAGCAAGTCCTTGTTGATGAATGTATATTTTTAGTTTCATGCCCAATTTGGAATTTTTCCAAATTGCCATCAGGTTTGGGCCTCAGCTTTTCCTGATCTCGTGAATCCAAGTCCACCAAGAATACTCCTGTAGATTCATTTGCTTTATCCATTAAGTTCAAACTTACAATGTTGCATTTGATGGCGGCCACTCAATCTCCTCGAATGTGGCTACACGACCTTTTGCCGACATATACTTCATAATAGAAAATTTGGTTGAAATGAAAGCACATAGATTATTTAGGCATTTTGCGTCCGAGGATAACATTGTAAGCCGTTGAGTCTTTCAAAACGATAAACTCTGCCTGTACAACCCGAGCTTCCAGTCCCTCCTCTATCATAAAGAAGAGGTTGATAACTTTGTCATGCTTAATATAGTAATTTCCCAAACCCACCCCAGGTAGGTATGGTTTGAGATGTCGATCCTTAAGCCCTAAGACGTCAAATGCGTTCCTAAAGAACAAGTTTAAATCTGTTCCAATGTCTATCAGGATTCTCTTAACAATCCTATTTCCTATCCTAGCCGTGATTACCAAAGGCTCATCATCTTCTAAAGTGGTATATTGGAAATCCTCAGCAGTAAATTGGACAATTGGAAAACTCTGTAACTTCAAGACTTCGGAACTTCTGGATTTGGCATCCTTCTTAACTGCGTTTTTGGTTTTTGCTGAACCATTTTTTCCCAGCACGACATTTACTACCACTTGTGCAATGGCATCCTGGTTCTCGCTGGTTTTATGCTTTCTAGGGTTCCTTATTTCTCGGTTTTTGTCAATGTTTTGCCGTTGGGACGGCCTAACGTGTTGAATGATTTCTGAAAGTTTCATCTTGGATGGCCTGTTCCAAAACATCCTTCAAGTCTATACAATCTTCCGTCCTATGACCATAGGATTTATGATAATCACAATATTATGATTTATTCAAAGAAGCCCTAGATCGTATCTGCGTAGCTTTGGATAATATGCCTCAGTGTGACACTTGTTGATAAACTTCTGCCAGTGATGCCACTATGGTATATATGTCGAGAACTTTTCCACACGAGGAACTGTTGCTCTCAGGGCATTTTGTCCCGAGCTTCTGGCCTTATTAGGCAAGGGAGCTGGATTTTTCCGCTTTGTCGAGACCACCTTTGAAACATCTTCGTCCCTCATGTATTCTAGAGCGATTTGGTGGATTTCTTCCATAGACTTCACATCTTTTGAGGTGAAGTGCCTTCTGAAGTTTCCTTCGAACAATCCTGCTATGAGACAGAGGCAAACAACCTCGGGAGTTCAGGTATTAACCTCCAAAAATGTTTTGTTGAACCTATCTAGATAATCTCATATGCTCTCTCCGGTCCTTTGTTCTATTCCAAGTAAGGAGATTGGGTGCTTAACTTGAGATTGCCTGGTTGTAAAATGAGCAAGAAACTTGATCTTGATGTCGTGAAATAAGGAGATAGAACCAGATGGCAAAGGCTAGCCCAGAAAGCATGACTGGAAATGCTTTGCATCTTATAGCATCACTTTCCAGGTTCATTCGTGCTTCGAAAGCTTCTATGTGCTCCTGAGGATCAAACTTTCCTTCATATTTGAGATCCGTTGGTTTATCAAAGTGCTTGGGCAATCTGACTTGTAAAACGTGTGAAGCAAACGGGGTTTGCCCCATGATTACGTACTTCCTAGAATTCGTATACTGCCTAGGGCTTGGGCTCTTGTTCGGAGCCCGTTTCCTCTTGGATTGGGCAGATTCGGAGTTGGACCTTCCTTGTCTTTCATAGTCATGGTAAGCCTCCTCATGACGAGGGTATCCTCCAAGTTCACCGATGACTGTCCTCTCGTTGGTAACCTCGGGACCTCTCCGGAGTCAACCTCTCCCGGCTATCTGGCTGATCTCTAGCCGTGCAGCTACGAGATCGAATATTTTTTGGATTGTGAGGGTTCTTCCAGCTTGCGCTCTAGTTCCTTCATTTTATGTTGCATTTCCTGCATTTCTCGCATCTTGTGACACGTCTCTTGCATTACATGGTCATAATCTTGTGGCCCCAAGCCAATGATTCGACGATCAGTGTTATGCTCGAATCCTCATGATGTGTTTCTTTGAGTAGAGTGTTTTGATTAATGGTTGATTGAATCTTGTGTTCAGCTATGGTATGAAACAAATTCAAGATGTCTACAAACAGTCAATGTTCGTACCTGATAATTGAGACGTACTTATGAAAATTCAAGATCTCGATGTGAGTTGTTTAGACCAGGCCAGGAGGACAACTTGCAAAGACACTCTGAAATTTAAGTCAGTAGTACGTTTCTGGTAGTGACAATGTGTCTTGTCTTACCCATTTACATTTGTCTTGCTTGTTTGTCGTTTTACCGACCCGGAATTATTTTTGTATTACGTTACCCATATTCTTCGCATAACGTTAGTAACGTATAATTCCATGTGGTCGGATTCTCGCTATTCATTATTGTCCAGAATAGTTAGATTTGGTATTCATGCTTTGTTGTGTGTAACTTCACGTTAAGGGAAGCACGCCCATCTTGATGAAAGTAGTGGTTGCTTGTCATATGTAGATGAGCTCTGGGTCCCTAGCATTGTCACTAGTGTTACGATAGGAGTGTATGAGACTTTTATGCGAATGTTCTGGATACGGACTTTGGAAATCTAAAAAATTTTAGGAATGTTCCACGTCGTTACCCTAACAGAGCAGGGGATCCTGCAAGTTAATAAAGGAATCAACAGAGGAGTTATGAGGTTGAATGATTCATACTTGTCATTGGTCACATTATAGGAAGGTTAGAAGTTGGATCTTAGGGACTTAGTGTGTTCGTAATCACCTTTTTAAAGCTCTTTGCTAGAGATGTAGGCAGTTACTAACTTGGGAGCTAAGTCATGTTGGGAACTCCCAAGTCGCTTATTCTCCAAATCAGAAGGGGAGATTCCTACATTAAGACTTAGCTTGGAGCCCAAATTTAGTCGGGTCTTGGTGGAGCAGGTTTGTCCTTACCTGTTTTGTTAACAAAGGTCATATTGAAATGGATTAACTAGTTTTTTTTTTTTTTTTTAGTCGATGGATTGGACAACCCCCAATCCTAGGTATCCCAATGGATTGGATAACCCCCAATCCTAGGTACACAACACACCCACATACTCTTCACATATTTTATCACATTTTTCCTCAATTGTATTTTCTAGGGTTTGAACCCTAGACCTTGAGGTGGGGAGGGGAGAGAAATGCCATTAGAGTTAAGACTCATTCGCGGATTAACTAGTTTAAATTTGATGGTCAAAGAATAGGTCCATTTAACATGACATGCTCAAAGAGTCAAACTCATAGTTATCAAACATGGACCAAACCCAGTATGAGGCAAAACTTACTATTATGCTAAGTTTTTTATTCATTATATATATTGTTTTTTTTAAGAGAAATGCTATATAGCTAATAACTCATAAGTCTTTGATCAACCATTAAATTTAGAAATTTAATTATATCAATTTTTTATATGTTCAATTTTCAATTTTTTAGGATACTAATAATATCCAATTTAAATTAAATTTGATTTGCATTCTTAAGTTCTCTCAAACTCATCAAACATCCTAAAATTAATGAACGAGTCTAACGTTTAGATTTTATGGTTTATAATTTAAAATTTAAGTTTTAGAGTTTGAAGTTTACAATTTGGATTTTTTTCACGATTAAAAATTTAAGTTTTAAGATTTAACTTTTAAGATTTATTATATGTTTAAATTATGTTTTATTTTAAATTTAAATGCAGTCTGACATATTAGAATAATTAGTCTATCTGCATACCTAGTGAAATGAACATCCGAGATATTTATTGTTCATATTATTTAATATTTTTATTGTCTATCTATATTTTTTTCTAAAAAATAAGAATAACAACGATATGCTAATACGAAAACCAGAACTATCACGGTGGAATTGGTCAAAATGATAAATACCTTTCTTCCTTAACCAACCAATTATTTGGGTTTTGAATCTCAAGAACGGAAAGGAACAATCCTAGTTGAATCAATGGTAGTTGCAAAAATGAAGATGATCCCACCAGACCAAATATTCTTTGCTCGTTCAACTCCTGTGTATAACTCTGAAGAAGGAGCATGCTTTCTTTGAAGCATGACAAAAAAATACAAGGAGGATTCAAAGTTCAAACGCATAAAAAACGAAAAACAAAAAGGGAAACACAACTCACAAAATAATCAGTTACTCCAAAAGATTTATGTAACCGACACCGACAAAATACAAATCAGCATTTTTAGGTATTGTTTGTTTGGATTGAAAACCAGTGGAAAGAAAATAAGAGGAAGGAAGTAAGAGGGAAAACATTTATTTTCCCTTGTTTGTTTAGAATGAAATTTTTAATGGAAAACTCAAATAGTGTAAAATCTAGAGTGGGTCCCACCTAAAATTTTTCTTTCCAATCCTGGACAGAAAACTGAAGGAAAAAGGAAACCCAACAGCGCTATCTCATATTTGCCCTTTTATAAAAAAAAGAGAACAAGAAATACGCAAGAGTTCTTCTCCAAGCATGGCGAAATTGAGAGGGACATAGAAGCATTCAAGCTCTGTTTTCACCATAAAATCAAGAGTGCATTTCTTCTTCAACTTTGCTGTTAGTATCAACATTGTACTACAAGCATTCTCAATCTAACCTTACACAAACAGGTTAGGGTTCTACAATCTCTGATGTGAAAAAGTTGTCATTTTTCTTCTTTTCTTCATATGTGAAACGACTTCTGCAGTATGAAATCTGTGGTAGTTCTTGAAATTTTTTATCTTTAATTTGTATTGATAGCTTTGTTGTTTCTATCTTTTTATTTTATTCTTTCTTTTTTATGTTGAGCTACGGTGCCTTGTGATTTGAGTGCGTTACTTTGTTCTGTTGTGTCATAACTAAGAAATCAAAAGTTGTGATACTAAAAAATCCAGAACCTTTTAAATCTGTTGGTTACAAAGAAAATGTTAGGGTTTTATCTATTTCAGATATGGGTAATCTTTTGTACATGCACATTGTTTATTCCGTTGTTGTTAATGTTAAGTTTTGGCTTTTGTACCCCAAAAATGATATTGCAAGATCTAAATTTAAAATTCATTAAATATAGAAAAAAATTACTTTTCATTCAGTGTTTGCTTTAAACATGTTTGGTTAATTTTGTAGTTTCAGCATGTAATACACGTTGGTGATGAAGATTGGAAGTTGTTTTACTGCATAATTTTAACTGTAAGCACGGCATGGAAAATATTTTTTTTGATGATTTTCCCTTATTCCAAATATGCAATCCTATTCTGGTTGAAAATCAAGAGCATGCATCAGATGTTTCTATAGGTAACCAGAGACTTATAAATAGCATTGAGAGTCAAGAACATTTGTTAAATGTTCTCAAAGAAAATTGGGAGAGGGATAAGAAACTTAGTACAATAACAATGCTGTGTTATACTGTCCACATGTTATATTTTCTTAAAGTGATGGCTAAGAAAGTTGACAAACCCATAAGAGATCACATTATTGGGAGAGAAGAGATTCGAACCACTTTGTTACGACAGTTGCGCGAAACTAATAGGTGTCGTGATATTTTACGAATGAGCTCACATGCCTTTTTAGAGTTATGTGCAAAATTAAGAGCAACCGGTCATGTGAAGGATACTATACATGTCACAGTTGAGGAGCAAGTAGCTAGATTCTTATATATTATAGGTCATAATGTTAAAAATAGAACCATTTCATTCTTCTTCCACCGGTCTGGAGAAACAATCAGTCGTAATTTTCATGCTGTTCTAAGAGCTGTAATCTCACTTGAAGAAGAGTTTCTTCAGCAACCTTCCGGAACAACCATTCCATCAGAGATTCTTCGAAGCAATAGATTTTATCCATATTTTAAGGTATGATTAGTTGTACATTGAATTAGAAAATCATAATTAGTATATAAAACAACTTTTCTTTTTAATTAAGTTATATGTACAGGACTGTATTGGAGCCATTGATGGAACACATGTCAGAGTCAAGGTTCCAATAGCTGATCAACCTAGATTTCGTGGAAGAAAAGAATGGCCAACTCAGAATGTACTTGCTGCGTGTGGCTTTGATATGAGATTCACATATGCTTTAGCAGGATGGGAAGGCACTGCATCTGACTCTAAAGTTCTTAAAAGTGCACTATCAAGGGATGATAGGCTCAAAATTCCAAGAGGTTTATCTATTAAAAAACTTTGACATGTTTAAATAAAGTGGTGACATCTAAAGTATAGTATTTCTATATGATTTTTTTTAGGCAAATTTTATTTTGGGGATGCTGGATTCATGCTTAAACATGCTCTAATAACTCCATATCGAGGCGTAAGATACCATTTAAAGGAGTTTGCTGGACGTGAACCTGAAAATGCATATGAATTATTTAACCTTCGTCATTCTTCGTTACGAAATGTGATCGAAAGATCCTTTGGAGTTTTGAAAAAAAGATTTGCAATTATAGCAGGTGGTACAGAACCTTATTATGACGTAGAGGTTATGGTTGACATTGTCCTAGCATGCATTATACTCCACAACTTTTTAATGGGTGTAGATCCTGACCAACACTTAATTTCTCAAGTGGATCGAGAATTACAAAATAATAATCCAGAAGCCACTAATGAAGAAAGAGAAGAAGTAAATGAAGATTACCGGCGAGGTGCAGCGCTTAGGGATAACATGGCGGCTCAAATGTGGGCTGACTATCAAATTGAAAGATGAGACTTATTTGAACCTTCATCCTTATGAAGGGGAATGAAATTTTTTGAACCAAAGTGAATGTAATGTGTGAATATCATGTGAATGTTAGGACTATTATGTGTCAAACTAATATTTTCAAAGGTGTAATACTCATGAGTATTGTGAAAAGCATGATATTACTATGTATGAAGTGTGTAGTTGAAACATTCACTTATGATGATAATTATTTTTTAAAATTAATTAAATTACTTGTATTATAGGAATTACTTCTAAAGGTAATGTTCTTGGTTAATTGATGAATTCATCATTAACACTTTTTATATTATTATTTCATTGAAGTTAATTTATAGAAGATTGTTTTTATAATTTAGCTCTTAATTTTTCAGGTTAAGACCAAATGGCAAAGAAGATGGCATCTCAAGGTGACACATCAATCAAAGACAATTTAAGGTGGACTGAGGAAATAGATGCAGCTTTTCTTGATGCTTTGATTGAGGAATGTAGTAAAGGAAACAGAGTTGAGGGCACTTTTACAACAACTGCATATGACAACGTTCTTGCAACTCTAAAAGCTTCATTCGGGAACCATCTTCGTAAAGATAATCTTAAGAATAGACTGAAGACTTTGAAGGATCACTTTGGAGTTTGTTACGATCTCTTTCATAACTTAAGTGGATTTTCATGGAACCCAGAAACCAAACTCTTTACCGCTGAACCTGAAGTTTGGGCGGATTTAATTAAGGTAATTAATTTCATGATAAGTTGTTACTAAAGTCTATAGATACCTTTGCGCATGATAAGTTGTAGTATGAAATTATTTTGACCTGTGATTTTAAATGATTAAAATTCTTTACAAGTGTCAAATTTATATGGCAAATTATGCTTCCTTGATCTAAAAAATTTTAACAAATAACTAATATGTGAGGACTAGATTTTCATGAAGCTATTGCTCTTGTATATACTTATTTATGAAACTATTCACAAATTAAGAAAAGAAAACCGTATAATTAAATTACATATATGTATCTATTTTTTATATAGGCAAGACCAGATGCAAAAAAGTGGATGCGAACTCCCATCAAACACTATGATAAATTGTATTTTATATACGGTCAAGACAGAGCTACTGGAAATATTGCTGGAAGTGCCAAAGAAAGAAATAAAAGTATGGCCAAGATGAAGGAAACAATTAATTTGAACGAAGATGAATACCAGGGGTTTGACTGTGAGTGGAATGATTGGCAACCTACTACTCATTCAACTAGCTTTGTTGCAGAGGAGAGTCCTGATTTAGGTAACTCAAACCAATCTAATGGAACACAAGGGAATCATAGAGGTTCTAAGCGTAAAGCACCAATGAGTGGTTTATTTGAAGCTGATATGGAACGAATGAGTAAAGGTATTCAAGGATTGACAGATATGTTGAAGGATGGGAATAATTACTATGATAAATCACTTGACATTGCTTCGAAGCAAGCGTTAACAGCTGAAAGGCAAGCTGAAACAGCTGAGAAACAAGTTATGCTAGCAGAAAGACAAGTTCTGATAGCTGAAGAACAAATTCAAGTTGCCAAGATCCAAGCTCAAGCTGTTGAGAGAGGAATTACATTCCTAGAACAAAGTAGAGCTCGAATTTACTCTGAAAATGATGTGTATAACGAGCTAAAGAAATTGGGTGTTGTCAAAGAGATCTTTTGGAGTTGCTACCGTTTTCTCTGTAGAGATGAAAGAGCAAAACGAGAATTTTTTGGTGTTCCCTTTGAAGATCACCACGGTGCATTATATGACTTAATGAAAGAAGCTGGTGCAATTTAAGAGGAACGCAATCAGTAATGGTAACATATATTTTGTGCATGTTTATGATTTTAGGATTTAATGTTGTATAATCTTAGTAGAGCCTCTATATTTTGTAATTAATATACTCATGAGAGTCTTAAAAGAGGCTTATGGTTGGTATATGCTTATGTATTTTGAATATGAAGTTATATATCTTGGATATTGACTGAAGTATATATTTAATGCATCAAGAATTTCATATTATAATATTAGTGTTGTTGTAGTTGCTCTTTGATTAATAGACCCTTGAAAACTACCTGATTATACTGAGAGTGCTAGAATTTTAAAGGTGATATGCATAGACCCTTGAAAACAACCAGAATTTATGTGGTTGATTATATTGAGAGTGCTAGAATTTCAAAGGTGGTATGCATAGACCCTTAAAAACTACCAGGATTTATGTGGTTGATTATATTGAGAGTGTTAGAATTTCAAATGTGGTATGCAAATTATTTGGTGTTAATAAATTTGTGTTGTTGATATATTAATTGGATAGTAGATTAGTATTGTGCTTGGAATTTGAAACATATAATTTTTCTTGTTGAAGATAACAAATTTAAAAGAATTAGCTTTAAAATATATGAAACTTCAAATCCTTTAAAATATATATACTATTTAAAGAGCAAGCACATGTGTTAGAATTTTTTCTACCGTTGATGTGTATGAAGAGAATTCAATAAAATTTGTATTAGCTATCCATCATGCTTTGCATGAATCCGGCTGGAATTTTTTTTTTTTAAAAAATTTAAACAATACATTATATTTTGTCTTAAATTTCATGAAGTAATACATTGTGTGATGTAGGATTTTATTTGGTATGACTCAAACTTATTGTAACATAAAAAAATTATGATTGATGATCTATCTTTAAATTATTAATTGTATTAATATATTTAATTTTTTAATTATTTTAAATTAAATAATAAATTTATATACATAGAATACCCTTTTTACAATACAAGGACAAAAATGTCATTTACTACTAATTTATTCTTCTTTCTTCCTAATTTTCTTTCTAACCAAACAAAGGAAATTATTCTTTATTTTCTTTTCTTTCTTTTCATTTTTCTTTCATCCAAACAACTCAAGAGAAAATAAAAATACATTCAAATTCTTTCCTTTCTTTTCTTTCCTTTCTATTTCCTTCCTTTCTATTTCCATCTTCCCATCCAAACAAACCCTTAAGGATAGACCCAAGAATATCTCAGATTACTCTAAAATATAAACAGTAAATACTAAATACCTAGCTACCACATGGATCTAATTCAAGAGCATGAGAGGATTCCACAAAACTGAAAGGGAGAAAAAATTTGCAAAATTATTATAGTGAAATAATAAAAATAGAAAGTAGATTTGTTCTCACCTTTAAAGCGAAAGTGACGATCAGCGGTGTAAGCACTAAGCAAAGTAAAGTCAAGTCTATCTTCTTCCTTCTTTCTTCTTTATTTTTCTTTGGCTGTGGACTAAGACATTATTGGTTCAGCTTTCAACTATATATTGTGAGTTGTGAACAACACTACTAAAACGAAGTAACTTTATAAATTAGAAAAATAGATCCTTTCAATTTTTTTTAAATTTAAAAAAATAAAATATAATCTCTCATTATTAATTTTATAAGTAAAATTAATAATAAATATAAAAAAATAATAAAAAATTAAATTAAATAATTGATAGTAT
>NC_029786.2:73980583-73996755 GCF_000816755.2 Arachis ipaensis | reverse complement strand
TATTCTAAAAATTTAAATAACAAGTGTATAAAGACTAAAAAGTCATATCAAACAGATAAATAGTATGCTTGATTCCACGTATTAATAAAAGGACAAATATAATGTTTGGACTATAAGCCAAATAGCCAATGAATATATATTCTCTGGTGGCATTGAGTTTATGGTGGCCAAATTGGCTACATCAAATACATCTATGAGAGAGACACGTGAAAGCTAGTTTTAGTGTTGACCGTTCTTTAACTGGGTTAAGATGCAGTAAAATTATTAACAATATACGGTAATTGTTTAGTTTTGCTGTGGTTAAGTAATAAACATTAAAAAAGACAAATTAAAAAAATTAAAATAAAAATTAAGAAAAATTATTTTTTTTTTATTTTATTTGTTGCCACTGTCACACTTGAAAGACTTTGGTTTAAAGCTCGTGGCAGCTCGTTGAGAGTGAAATCGCCGCAAGCAGCAGCCCCAATAATATGGAACCAATCACACTAGTTTATTTCGTTTATTGGCACTCTAAACTGGTCGTCTCTTCCTCCATCACTGCCACTTAATAATTCTCCGCCGGTCTTCTCTTCGGTCATTTTTCCGTTCCTTATCCTAACAATGATCGCTCCTCTCATCTAACTACACTGCCAAATTCATGTTCATTTTCGGCCACAATAACAAGTCTCACACTTGTATGAAATTAACAACTAACCCCTTCAATAGAATTGTCCTAGCAATTTTGTCGCTGAAAATTTTTCTACTGCACTTTCAAAATGTCAATCTTTCCTACACAAGTAAAGCCCATCAAGCAACTCATACCCTCTATTTCAATATACGATGAACAATTGCTTCCATGGCTGCACAATTTCAGACCTTCTTTCCTACACAATTTCACCTGCACCTGCAACACACAAAATTTCAAGTTGAGGTAGAGAACCAAAACAATTTGTAACATCATGTAGTATATTACATCCATTTTCCTGTATTTGTGGTTTGTGTTTGTGCCCCTCAAAAATGCTGCTGACGATGAACAATTGCTTCCACACCACTGGTATCATGGAAGCAATTTAATCCAACATGCAATTACCCTTTTAGCCTTACCCATTTTTTAAATTTTCTTATTTATTTCTGCAGTAAAACTTGGACTATACACAATATAGTTTACCTTATAAGTACATAGATAATGACCTTGTGAAACCTCACAGTTGTCGTATCTTTATTGGCAGGTCAATATCTAGCCAGCTATAATCATCGTAAACAATTCCACCAGAGTCGTCGCCACATAAATAACGTAGAGTAAATGATTAAAATATCTACCAAAAAATGATTAAAATCACTTTTCACTTTTAAAGGCATTGATAAAAATATTTTTAAAATATTGTAAAATATGACCAAAATAACTAAACAATGTTGAGTTTGGAAAACTTTAAATTATTGTGATGATCAAACATTGTTAAAAATGTCAATTAAAAATTATTAATTTGATTTGGAACTTCAAATTATTTGATTAATAATTTCTGTTTTGTGTGCAGTATTTTGTTCAATGGGCATATGCAACAAAAAGTCCAATAGATTGAAAAAATATTCAATATGTGGTACAAAAATATTCAATCAATGTGGCTGAATTATTTTTGCAAATGATTTTTGGGCCAAGTATCAAGAGAACAACCCAAATTGATTTTGTTGTAAGACCAACAATGCTTGGTCCGAAAATTAAAAGAAAAGAGAAAGGAAATGCTGCATGCCTCCCATAATTACCTACTCCCACTTTGGAATGGAATTCAAAGTGATCAAATGGATTTAATTGCATTGGTAACATGAGAGAGAAATTTCAAAATTGATTTGATAGCTTTTATTACTCTCGCACGTTACTAAGCATGGAGAGTGGGAAATTAATTTCTTTTAATTTCATTCATCAATTACATTAAAAACTTTTCACTCTTCTCTCTCTTCTCTCTACTTCTCTGTCAGGAAGAAGATGGCGCAAGTTGTCAGAGAAGGTAGAAGCATAGAGACTATGAAGAGGCAAGCGGCCAAGGTGATGATAGTCCTTGCAAAAAGAAGATCAATGGTATGGTGTGGCTGAGATCTTTACCACTAATGGTAAAATGTGGTGAAGAAACCTCAAGCTCTCCAGACCTAGAAATGGAAGCAATCAATTTCGGTCAGAGAAGAAGATCCATGTGGTATAGCTCGTTTCTACTTTTTGTTCACTCATCACAGAAGGTAGCTACTGTAGCTACGTGGAGGAGGAAGCAGAAGTGGAGCAGTTAGAGCTGTCAAGGATCAAGCATTCATCAAGGGTCAGAAATCCTTCTTGGGAACCAAGTCAAGATGGAAGGCTCAGATTGATGAAGTTTGAAGAAACGGGATGAGAGAGAGGTAATTGCATGTTGATTTTAGCTTTCGGTTCCCTCTCTCTTCTCTTTGTCCGAACCGGTTTTGGTGTTGAAGAAGAAGAAGATTGGCTCGGTTGAACCGTTTCAACCTTGGAGGCTTCCCCTTCTAGAATAAGGGTGAACAGCCAAGGCTTGAGACAAGAAGAGAAAGCACAGAGTTTTCATAGCTACCCAAGCTAACAGAAGTTCTTCTCCTTCAATCTGTTTCATTTTGTATTTTCTTTAGTTTTGTCTGTCTGAGTCTCATGGTGAAAAAGGCAAACAGTGAGGTTTGTAAGAAAAAGCCAGTGAGTGAAAAAAGGCAGAGTGTACAAAATTAAAGAAAAAGCCATAGGTGTCTTAGAGGTTCTTTGTACATCTATGTGTTGTGTATCATGATTCTGTGGGAATCCCCTTGCAAGTTGGGTTAGCACTTAGCAGTTGAAAGCTTGGTAGGTGACCAAGTCAAGTTCAGGGTTAGGGATAGATTCTGGACTTGTCCCGGATAGGAAGGGTAGTTTCTAGGGAGAATTGGTGTTTGTAATCAAGATGATTATAGTGAAATTTCATCATTGTTGTGATGGAGACTGGATGTAGGCTGCATTGCACTGAGCAGTTGAACCAGGATACTTCTTGGTGTGATTCTCTCTCTCTCTTCTACTCTATTTCTGATTCTGTTGCATAGAAGACAAAATTGAAAAATATCTCCTGACTGGTTACGAGACAAAAATAAAATGTCTCTTGACTAGCCACGAGACAAAAAGAAGAAAAATCTCCTGAAGCTATTTCAAAGGGCAGAAAGCAACACTAAGCAAAAAGGGGCTAAGATTCAACCCCCTTCTCTTAGCCACTGATTACCATCAATTGGTATCAGAGCTTAGTCTCAAAGAGATCAAGCTTTGCAACTTGGAGAAAAGATTCTGATGGCAGAAAACAGTGGTTCAAACCTGGTGGCCTACACTTTGACAGAAGGGCAGTTAAGCAACAGACCTCCTCTCTTTAATGGAAAGAACTACACTTATTGGAAGGAAAGAATGAAGATTTTTATCTAATCAGTAGATTACAGACTCTGGAAAATAATCCTAGAAGGTCTTCAATTTCCAACCACCACAGGAGCTGATGGTGTAGTCTCTCTCAAGGGGGAAGCCAGCTGGACCGAAGAAGACAGAAAAAAGATGGAGCTCAACGCCAAAGCTATCAACTTGCTTAACTGTGCAATCAGCTTCGAGGAATACCGACGGGTATCAAGATGCAGAACAGCAAAGGAAATATGGGACAAATTATAAGTCACTCATGAAGGCACAACTCTAGTGAAGAAGACCAGAATTGACATGCTAAACAGAGAGTATGAAATGTTCTCAATGAAGGAAGGGGAATCGATTGATGAACTGTTCAAAAGATTCAACATCATCATCAATGGCTTGGATGCTATGGGGATCACATATCCTGAATCTGTGCTTGTGAGGAGAATTTTATGAAGTCTCACAAAAGAGTGGGAAACTAAGGCAATAGTAATTTCTGAGAGTAGTGGTCTTGATTTTATGACTTATGATGATCTGAGAGAAAATTTGCTTGCTTTTGAAAACACATATTTAAAAAAGGATTCAAAAATAAAAGGAATAGCCCTCAAATCTGTTACTAACCCTCTGGATGATGAATCCAGTGATAACTCATCTGAGAATGATTTTGTTTTGTTTGCTAAGAAATTCAGGAAAATGGTGAAGCTAAAGGAGAAAAATAGAGGAAGCAGCTCAAGGAAGAAGGATCTCAGCAAAGTGATCTGCTACAACTGCAAAGAGGCTGGGCACTTCAAATCTGATTGCTCTAAACTAAAGAAGGAAGAGAAGTCAAAAAAGGGAAAGAAGAAGGGACTCATGACTTCTTGGGAAGACCTGGAAAATGATTCTGATGAAGATGAAGAATCAGAAACCAAGTCCCAAACTTGCCTCATGGCAGATCACGTAGAACAGGTAGTTTTTCATAACCCTGACACTGAAGACCTTCATCTTATGATAGGTCACCTCTCTGAAAAAATTAGATGCTTCTTAAATGAAAACCAAAATCTTGAGTCTCAAATTGAAATTCTTAAAGCTGAAAATAGTTTTCTTAAAGAAAAATTGAGAGAGGCTGAAACCGCTGTTGATCTTCTGGAAGAAAACAAGCGGTTGAAAGATGAAATAAAAGCCTGTGAAAAATAGCATTCTGTGGTTGCATATCTAAATTGTTTTGAAGAAAATGAGAAGCTGCTCAAAGAGGTAAAAAGACTCAAAGAGGACTTACCCATTTTTGCTCAAAGTTCAGAAAATTTAAATCAACTCTTAGCTAGTCAAAAACCTCTTTATGATAAAGCATGATTGGGTTTTCATAAAGCTACAAAATCTGTTGAAAAACCTTATTTTGCAAACATAGCGTCATCTTCAAATGATGTAAGGTTTCAAAACCCAACAAATTTTGAGAAAATAGGAACTCATGGATTTCACAAATTTTGCAATAGGAATGGTCATTTTCCTATTCAATGTTTCTTTAGTGAAAGAATGATAGGAAATAAAGTTTGTAAAATTGTTTGTGATTACAATGGATTGGGACAAAGAAGGTGGTTTGACGTCAAAGGATCCAAAAAGATTTGGATACCTAAGGTCACTTGAGCTTATTTTGAAGGTTTGCCTAGCATCCAAGCGAAAGGACAATATGTAGTATATGGATAGTGGATGCTCTAGGCATATGACCGAAAAGCAACCTTCTTCATTAAGCTTGATGAATATGATTGAGGGTTTGTCACTTTCGGTGATAATAGAAAAGGAAAGATAGTGGCCATTGAAAAAATTGGTAAAAGTTTCTCTTCTTTCATAAATGATGTTCTACTTGTTGATGGTTTGAAATACAACTTACTAAGCATTAGCCAACTATGTGATCTTGGTTATGAAGTTATTTTTAGAAAATTGGATTGCTTAGTTATTTGTAAAAAATCTGGTGAAATTTGTTTGAAGCCAAAAGATGTAATAATGTGTATGAATTAACTCTTGAGGATTTAAAAGATCAAAAAGTGACATGCTTTACTTCTCTTGAATCTGAAAAAATGGCAATGGCATAAGAAATTGGGTCATGCAAGCATGTACCAAATTTCTAAGCTTGTTAAGAAAAACTTGGTGAGAGGAATTCCAAACATTAAATTTGATAAGGATATTACTTGTGATGCTTGTCCATTAGGAAAACAAGTAAAATCCTCTTTTAAACCAAAAGATGGAATTTCTACCGAGTGGCCATTGAAAATGTTGCAATTGATCTTTTTAGTCCAACTAGAACTCAAAGTTTAGGAGGTAAACATTATGGTTTGTGGTGGTAGATGACTACTCTAGATTCGGTTGGGTACTTTTCCTAGCTCATAAGAATGATGCTTTCCATACTTTTTTAACTCTTTGTAAAAGAATTCAAAATGCAAAGGATTTGAAAATAGCCCATTGAGAAGTGATCACGGAAAAGAATTTGAAAATCATGATTTTGAAAAAATCTGTGATGATTTTAGAATTTCTCACAATTTTTCATGTCCTAGAACACCTTAACAAAATGGGGGTAGTTGAAAGAAGAAATAGAAGCCTTCAAGAAATGACTAGGTCTATGCTTTGTGAAAATGAGATTCCAAAATTTCTATGGGCCGAAACTGTAAATACAACTTGTTATATTTTGAATAGGACTATCATTAGAAAAGGATTAAAGAAAACTCCTTATGAGCTATGGAAAGGAACCCCTCCTAATCTTAAGTATTTCCACATTTTTGGATGCAAATGTTTTGTGCTTAACAATAAAGAAAATCTTGGAAAATTTGATCCAAAATCCTATGAGGGAATGTTTGTTGGATACTCCACCACTAGCAAAGCATATAGAATTTACCTCAAAGAACATAGAACCATAGAGGAATCCATACACGTGTATTTTTGTGATACTAATTCAATTTCCAGTGTTGTGGTAGAAGATGATGCAGGTTGTGAAGATATTGTCAACCAGGAAGTCAGTGAAGAAAATCCCAAAACTGTCCCAAGTGAAGAACCTGTCCGTCCAGAAATGTCTCATCATGATGGAAGTGACATTTCTATTTTGTCTCCTGAACCAGTCAGAGAATCTGGAACAGACCAGATTGATGAAGCTCATCAAGGTAGATCCTTACCTCCAAGGCCAAGAGAATGGAAGTTTATGAAGGGTTACCTCCATGATTTTATCATTGGTGATCCATCCCAAGGCGTGACCACTAGATCCTCAAGTAAGAAGCAAGTTGATCAAAGCAATGTTGCTTTCTTGTCCCAATTAGAACCTCTCAATGTAAAGCAAGCCCTTGAAGACCCCTCATGGGTTCAAGCCATGGAAGAGGAGCTTGCTCAATTTGAAAAGAATGAGGTTTGGAAGAGACAAATCTGGCTGTGCGTTGAACAAAGCCATGAGACAGGGGGAGACTAAACCTGGAGTTAGTAACAATGGGCCCAACCAATCCTTCTTGACCCACTCCATGACTCTGGCCCGTTTGTGTTACTCGTCATTTTAAAAATAATTCCTTTTGGTAGCTATCACATCATATCTTGTTAGGAGGAGTTCTTGTCACATCATAATATTTTTCCATACCTTCTTCCCTTGATTCAAGGAAAAGATCCAGCAGTTACTTGTTTAATTTTTAAAAATTTTCTTTGTTGATAACCGCACCACTAAATGCTCATTACTCTAATTAACCTCTCTCCACTCAGCATTTATTACGGCCACTCCCTCTCTCCACTCCAACCCATATGACTATCTCTTCACATTCTCACCATCTATCTCTTCCTCTCTCATTATGAAAAAGAAGGTAGCGCCTAGGAGAAGCAACCGAACCCTACATACCAAAGTTCCTCCATCTTCTTCTACTCCTCATCTCACAATTTTTCATGTCCTAGAACACCTTAACAAAATGGGGGTAGTTGAAAGAAGAAATAGAAGCCTTCAAGAAATGACTAGGTCTATGCTTTGTGAAAATGAGATTCCAAAATTTCTATGGGCCGAAACTGTAAATACAACTTGTTATATTTTGAATAGGACTATCATTAGAAAAGGATTAAAGAAAACTCCTTATGAGCTATGGAAAGGAACCCCTCCTAATCTTAAGTATTTCCACATTTTTGGATGCAAATGTTTTGTGCTTAACAATAAAGAAAATCTTGGAAAATTTGATCCAAAATCCTATGAGGGAATGTTTGTTGGATACTCCACCACTAGCAAAGCATATAGAATTTACCTCAAAGAACATAGAACCATAGAGGAATCCATACACGTGTCTTTTTGTGATACTAATTCAATTTTCAGTGTTGTGGTAGAAGATGATGCAGGTTGTGAAGATATTGTCATCTAGGAAGTCAGTGAAGAAAATCCCAAAACTGTCCCAAGTGAAGAACCTGTCCGTCCAGAAATGTCTCATCATGATGGAAGTGACATTTCTATTTTGTCTCCTGAACCAGTCAGAGAATCTGGAACAGACCAGATTGATGAAGCTCATCAAGGTAGATCCTTACCTCCAAGGCCAAGAGAATGGAAGTTTATGAAGGGTTACCCCCATGATTTTATCATTGGTGATCCTTCCCATGGCGTGACCACTAGATCCTCAAGCAAGAAGCAAGTTGAGCCAACCAATGTTGCTTTCTTGGCCCAATTAGAGCCTCTCAATGTAAAGCAAGCCCTAGAAGACCCCTCATGGGTTAAAGCTATGGAAGAGGAGCTTGCTCAATTTGAAAAGAATGAGGTTTGGACACTTGTACCTAATCCTAATGGTAAGAAGGTAACCGGTACAAAGTGGATCTTTAAAAATAAATTGGGTGAGGATTGTAGTGTTGTTCGTAACAAGGCTAGATTAGTGGCCCAAGGTTACGATCAAGAGGAAGGTATTGATTTTGATGAGTCTTTTGCTCCGGTAGCAAGAATGGAAGCAATTAGGTTGCTTCTTGCCTATGCTGCCCATAAGGGTTTTAGAATGTTCCAAATGGATGTTAAATGTGCTTTCCTTAATGGCTTTATAGATAGAGAAGTATTTGTGGCACAACCCCTCGGTTTCAAAAATAAAGAATTTCTAAATTATATTTTTAAACTTTCAAAAGCTCTTTATGGGCTTAGGCAAGCTCCAAGAGCTTGGTATGAAAGGCTTAGTGCCTTCTTGTTGGAAAATTATTTTCAAAGGGGTACCACCGATACTACTTTATTTATCAAAGAACCTAATGATGATATTCTTCTTGTTCAAATTTATGTGGATGACATAGTGTTTGGTTCGGCCAATGAAACCTTGTGTGAAGAGTTTGAAAAACTTATGACTAGTGAGTTTGAGATGAGTTTAATGGGAGAATTAACTTTCTTTCTTGGTCTCCAAATTAAATAAACTCCTAGTGGCAATTTTATTCACCAAGAAAAATATGCAAAAGAATTACTCAAGAAATTTGGCCTTGAAAATTCCAAACCAATGGGAACACCTATGCATCCAAATACTAAACTTGAAAAAGATGAGAATGGCAAAGATGTGGATGAAACACGGTATAGAAGAATGATAGGCTCACTCATGTATCTTACATCCTCTAGACCGGATATTGTTCAAAGTGTGGGTGTATGTTCAAGGTTCCAATCTCACCCAAAAGAATCCCATCTTTCAGTCGTCAAAAGAATCATTAGATACATTAAGGGAACTTATGATTTTGGCTTATGGTATCCTAAATCTGATGATTTTTGTATAGTAGGATTTTGTGATGCAGATTATGCGGGAGATCGGGTGGATAAAAGGAGCACATCCGGAATGTGTTGCTTCCTTGGAAGCTCACTAAACATGTGGTCAAGCAAGAAACAAGCCACAGTTGTCCTATCCACGGCTGAAGCTGAATACATATCTGCCTCTACTTGTTGTTCTCAATTAATTTGGTTAAAAAAACTCAGTTAGAGGATTATAAATTAAAAATCAGTAGTATACCTTTGTTTTGTGATAATATAAGAATATTTCTAAAAATCCTATTCTGCACTCTAGAATTAAGCACATTGAGGTTAGATATCATTTTATTAGAGAATATGTGCAAAAAGGTACTATTGATATTCAATTTGTGAAATCCGAAGAGCAATTCGCTGATATATTCTCTAATCCCCTGTGTGAAGATAAGTTCTGTTCATTAAGAAACAGTTTGGGTATGATGGATTTAAGTTCTATTGATAAATTGTGATTTTATTGACTCTGTCTGTTTTGTCTCGTAGGTTGGAAGGAGACAAATCTGGGAAGATAGTGAATAAGCAAGGAAACAGGGGGAGACTGATCATAAGCGTTACTAAACTTAAGGCCCACCAAACTCTGCTGACCCACTCCATGATTCTGGCCCGTTTGATTTCTTCATTAATTTTTATTAATAATGGAGGTTATCACATCATATCTTTATGGGGGGAGTTAATGTCAAATCAAAATCTTTTTCCCTTACTCTCTCCCTTGATTCAAGGAAAAAATCTTTTAGTTACCTTTTAAATTTTAAAAAGATTTTCTTGATGATAACCGCTCCATTAAATGCCCATTATTCCATTATCCCTCTTTTCACTTAGCATTAAATACAGATATAACCTCTCTCCACTCTCCAATTCTTGCGGCCATCCCCTCATCTTCTCACCTTCTTCTTCATTTTTCTATCATGAAAAAGAAGTTGGCCCCCAGAAGAAGTAACCAAACCCCTGCCTCCAAAATCCCTCCTTCCTCTTCTACTCCTCAAACGCACACCCACATTCACATACATTCTGCTTCATCTTCATCCCCTTCTTCTCAGTCAACCAAAGCCATGAGGAGAAAAGTCATTGCTCAAAAAACCTCTTCTCGTAAAAAGATTGGAAAAGAAAAGGATCCTGTAATAGAAGAAGAAGAAGAGTCACAATCCTCTCCACCTCCTTCACCTCCACGGAAATCAACTCCTCATCCATCTGGCCGAAGCTCTCAGTGTCCAAAAGGTTATGTTCTGTGCAACATAAGAGAACCTCCAAACCTGGATTCTTTAGACTTCAAAAATAAGTTCAACAAAAATCACTCCCACTTTGATCCAGCATGGTTCAACTCTTGCGCTGCCTACAAGTTCCATGGCCAAGTTCTGATCAACCGACATCTATGTACCTCTCACATAGTAAATCTGGAAACCCTGAGTGCAAAAGAAATCGACTTCATTGCTCTGTTCGATAATCTCAAGTGGACTCCTTTGTTCAAGATTCAAAAGCTGGTTTATCCAAACCTTGTTCGCGAGTTCTATGCGAACATGATGTACCATGACGGAGCCATTCATTCTTATGTCAAGAAAGTTCATTTAACTCTGAACAGAGAAACCATCAGTGGTGCCTTAGGGTATACCGATGAAGGAGCCACAACATATATATCAGGAAAGTGAGACTCTCAAGTTGGGATCTCTTATCAGATTGCTCTAACTCAAGTCTGTGAGAATTTTTCTACACTGGATGGGACTGTTTTAACTCACAAGGCACTTGGTCCAGTAAGAGCTCTCCTTCACCGCATTATCAACCACATTCTGATGCCACAAAGCGGTTCCTTTCAGAGAGTAATAGTTTGTGATACCCTGGTTCTGTTTGCTATTCTCACTTCCTCATCTATTTCATTTGCATATTTAATGGTTCGTCATATGTGGGACTGCGTACGTAGTGATAAAAAGGAAAATATGCCTTATGGTATTTTTCTCACATGTATCTTTGAACATTTTTATGTTGATTTGTTGAATGAGTCTGTAGAAAACAGGATGTCTACCATCAAAGGAGGCGGAGTTTCTGGATCCGGAAAAGGTAACAAAGGCAAAAACTCAATGCCAGCCATGTCAGTTGACAGTGATCTGGAAAGTGATCCTTCTGAGCCATCTAAGCTTGCTGAGTCACTCAAGGACGTTGTAAATGAGCTTTCTCATATGTATAAATTGATGGCATGTTCCTTTAAAGAAGCTCGTAAGCAGGCTTACCAAAATAAAAAAGCTTGGAACAAGTGGAATGAAAGGATCAATCTGATTCTCCAAAGCTTTGAAAAGGATCTGGCCCCCTCCGACAAAGACAATGAATTTTCTGACTCTGATGTGAATCTGTCTGATGCCTAATTGTTAGGCTCGCTGCTGCCCTCTTATGTTTGAACAATTTCTAGTTTACTGTTCTTTTGAGTACTGATTTTTTTTACTGTTGGTTGACTGTACTTGGATACTCTGGACCATTGTGTTTTGGTTTAAAACAAATATTTTGTATTTTGGCATGTTGTTTCATTTGTTTTGCAAGACCCCATTGATGACAAAAAGGGGAGGAATTAAAAGGAGAAAAGAAACAGGGCTGACTCTATGGTTTAACTGAAAACAGGGGCTGAAATCTGAATGATTAATGATTATCCCTGTGCTCGTGCTCCAATTTTTCTATTTCTATGGTTTATGCTCTGATTTCTGGTTTATGCTATGATTCCTGCTTTATCATGTTCTGAATTTGTGTGTGCTCTGATTTTCTCTGATCTGATATTCATTGCCAATATTTTTTTGAAGCTTTGTTGTTAATACTAAATCTCAGAAAATCTGAATGGAGCCTGAATTATTGCTTTGTTTGGCAAAAATTTTACTTAGCAGAAAAATTTGTGAACATGTTGATATAAGAATGTTGAAACCGGTTTATTTGTTGCTATGTACTCTGAAAGTACTCTAGGATAATTTGTTTTATTTTGTTGAGCAGAAAAATTTGTGAAAAGATAACAAATCAGGTTTCATTTATCTTAATATATGTGCTCAAAAATCAAAATGTTCAACATTCTTGTGTATCATATGTTGAATACATTCTGGAATGTACAAAGCTTGTTACAGGTAATGCTTCCACCAAATAAAATAGCACATATTGAGGGGGAGCTATCTAACAGATAAGAAAAGGGGAGGATCCAAAAACTTCAAGGGTGTACTCTTAATCCTTATCCTTTTCTCAATTCAATTTTTAATAATATTTATCATCAAGGGGAAGATTGTTGAATTTGGAAAACATCAAATTATTGTGATGATCAAACATTGTTAAAAATGTCTATTAGAAATTATTAATTTGATTTGGAACTTCAGATTATTTGATTAATAATTTTTGTTTTGTGTGCAGTATTTTGTTCAATGGGCATATGCAACAAAAAGGCCAATAGATTGAAAAATATTCAGCATGTGGTACAAAAATATTCAATCAGTGTGGCTGAATTATTTTTGCAAATGGTTTTTGGTCCAAGTATCAAGAGAACAGCCCAAATTGATTTTGTTGTAAGACCAACAATGCTTGGTCTGAAAATTAAAAGAAAATAGAAAGGAAATGCTATATGCCTCCCACGGTTACTTACTCCCACTTTGGAATGGAATTCAAAGTGATTTTAATTGTATTGGTAACATGAGAGAGAAATTTTAAAATTGATTTGATAGCTTTTATTACTCTCACATGTTACTAAGCATGGGGAGTGGGAAATTAATTTCTTTTAATTTCATTCGTCAATTACATTGAAAGCTTTTCACTCTTCTCTCTCTTTGTTTTTGGTCACTTCTCTGTCAGGAAGAAGATGGAGCAAGTTATCAAAGAAGGTAGAAGCACAGAGACTATGAAGAGGCAAGCAGCCAAGGTGATGATTGCCCTTACAAAAAGAAGATCGATGGTATGGTGTGGCTGAGATCTTTACCACTAATGATAAGATGTGGTAAGAAGCCTCAAGATCTGCATACCTAGAAATAGAAGCAATCCATTTCGGTCAGCGAAGAAGATCCCTGTGGTATGGCTCATTTCTACTTTTTGTTCACTCATCACAGAAGGTAGCTACTGTAGCTACATGGAGGAGGAAGCAGAAGTGGAGCAGTTGGAGCTGTCAAGGATCAAGCGTTCATTAAGGGTCATAAATCCTTCTTGGGGACCAAGTCAAGATGGAAGGCTCAGATTGATGAAGTTTGAAGAAATGGGATGAGAGAGAGGTAATTGCATGTTGGTTTTAGCTTTCGGTTCCCTTTATCTTCTCTCTGTCCGAACCGATTTTAGTGTTGAAGAAGAAGAAGATTGGCTCGGTTGAACCGTTTCAACCTTGGAGGATTCCCCTTCTATAATAAGGGTGAACAGCCAAGGCTTGAGACAAGGAGAGAAAGCACAGAGTTTTCATAGCTACCCAAGCTAACAGAAGTTTTTCTCCTTCAATATGTTTCATTTTGTATTTTCTTTAGTTTTGTCTGTCTGAGTCTCACGGTGAAAAAGACAAACAGTGAGATTTGTAAGAAAAAGCTAGTGAGTGGAAAAAGGCAGAGTGTACAAAATTAAAGAAAAAGCCATAGGTGTCTTAGATGTCCTTTGTACATCTATGTATTGTGTATCATGATTCTGTGGGAATCCCCTTGCAAGTTGGGTTAGCACTTAGCAGTTGAAAGCTTGGTAGGTGACCAAGTCAAGTTCAGGGTTAGGGATAGATTCTGGACTTGTCCCGGATAGGAAGGGTAGTTCCTAGGGAGAATTGGTGTCTGTAATCAAGATGATTATAGTGAAATTCCATCATTGTTGTGATAGAGACTGGATGTTGGCTGCATTGCACTGAGCAGCTGAACTAGGATACTTCTTGGTGTGATTCTCTCTCTCTTCTACTCCATTTCTGATTCTGTTGCATAGGAGACAAAATTGAAAAATATCTCCTGACTGGTTACGAAACAAAAAGAAAATGTCTCTTGACTAGCCACGAGACAAAAAGAAGAAAAATCTCCTGAAACTATTTCAAAGGGCAGAAAGTAACACTAAGCAAAAAGGGGCTAAGATTCAACCCCTCCCCCCATCTTAGCCACTGATTACTATCAAAAAATTATTATATTTTTCATATGTAACATAATTTTTGTATTTAGTAAATTTTATAAGAAAAACAGTAAAAATAGACGAAAAAAAGTAATGGCAACTTGCTGGTGTAATTATTTATTATTGATGCATATGTATCATAAGTTGTTTTTCTTTGATTTATTATTTTATATAGAAAGTCAATAAACTATGAAATATTTTGTGCTTTAATTGAATATTATTTTAATTGCCTTGAGTTTGGAAATTTTTGTAGGAATTGATGGAAAAAGAAACAACAAAGGCATCAATAGAGAATCAATCATTCAACACTTCTAGAGCAACACTATAAAAGATTAGAAAAGGAGGATTGTTGAGTAACTTTTTAAAGACAAACAAGTGGAATTGTGCAAGCTTTAAAGACTCTAGTTCAAGCATTATGAATGGCGTCTCTAACTCCATTCAATTGGAGTCTTCAATGCCACCCCAAGGACTCCAATTTGATGAATGAAAGTGATGGAGTCTCCAACTCCCAAAGTATGGAGCCTTAGACGCCATACAAAGCAGACTCCAGGGGACACCATTGTGGCGTCCAAGACGCCAACTCCTTCATCAACTTTATGGCATCTTAGATGCCTCCTCCATCCATCAAGTTTAAAGCCTCCTTTGGTCCAATTCATGGCATCCCAAATGCCACTTTTCCTTCACCAAATGGGCGCCTCCAATGCCAAGAAGTTGCCCTCCAAAAGCCTTCCAATGGTGGCGTCTTAGACGCCATTTTCTTCCCTTCAAATGGGCGTCTTCAACGTCAAGAGAGTTCACATCCAGGTCCTACATTTGGTGCACAATCTTGGCGTCTCCAACGCCACCAAAGGCACCAAAATGTAAAGCGTCCTCCTTCATATTCGCCTTTGAAGAAGCATGTAAGGGGCTTGAATTTGGTGTCTCCAAATCCATGCAAAGCGTCTCCAACGCATTCCTTAAGCACACTTCTTTGGATCACGTTTTTAAGTTTTATTTTGGTTCATGAAAAGAGCATATTGCATGCTACATTTGGTGTTTAATTTGATTATTCAATGACACAACAATTGTTCCTCAAGCCCACTTAATGAAGCCCACAACCATCACAACAATTGACAATGCTCATGACTTAATGGAAGCAAGGAAGATCACTAGGATAGTTAGTTTGAAAATGTATTTGCTTGTAATTTGAATACCTCCATCTCATCACCGTTCTTCATTTTCCCCAGCCACCGTGACATTGCATCTGCACTGCCGCCATTCAGACTACTCCAGCGTCATAGCAACGTCTCTGTTTCATTGTTGTTTTGCACTACCTTCTGTTCTGTCGTTGATTCGCATTGCCCTCTATTTTGTCGTGTTTCTGCCACTGTTTCACCATACTTTCGCCACTGTTCAGCCTCTGTTTCGTCGCGCTCCAGCCCACGTCTCCAGCCTCTATCCAGCCTTGTTCCATCGTGTTTTCCACCTTCTGTTCAGCCGCTGTTCCGCCGCTAATCGATCTCTGTCGCCGCTATTCAGCCATCTCCGTGGAGTTTTAAAGTTCTAACTCGCTCTCCTTCCTCTTTTGATTTTCAGAAAAGCCTAAGGTGATTTCTTTTCTCCCTCCTCTATTGTTGTTACAATTCTTGTTTTGATATTTTCTTAATCTATATTTGATGTTCAGTTTCATATGGTGATTTTTTTTCTCCTTCTTTCATTGCTGTATTATTTGGTTTTGATGATTAACTTGATAAATTGGTGTTGTGGTGTTGGTCTTGAACTTGTGATTGTTAGGTTATTGTGCTGTTGTTGACATTTGATAATTTGTTAATTTGATAAATTAATTTTTTTGTAAATTTATTGTTCTTGATCTTGATTTTATTGCTGTCATTTTTATCTTAGTTAATTATTTTTTGTTATTTAATTTTTTTGTTTGTATTTGAATTTAATTATAATATTATGGTGGATATAGTATCATTACTTTAGATAATATTTTAAAATTTATATTAAATT
>NC_029786.2:73974188-73980068 GCF_000816755.2 Arachis ipaensis | reverse complement strand
TAAACCACAATTAAATTAATTAAAGAGAAAACCAACAAAAACATAAATCAATAATTAGAGTAGTTCAATGACCGATTCGATTTTTAAAGCCTTGATAATTTCAAATACGATCTAATTTTCTTTTTGCATTTTCTCTAAAGTCTTCTAAAGTCTCATTGCTGCAAGAACCTTATTAAATGTAACCGTTTCTGAATTTATTATGAGAGAGAGGAATATCAAATGACCATTAAATGTCAAAGATAAAATAATGTTCAATAATAACATCATTAATAATTTTTCCGTATATATTATTAAAATTTATTTAATATATGTTTTAAAAATACATAATAAAATTATTAATTAAAATTTTTATAAAAAATTGTAAAATTTAAATTTTTTAAATTTTTATTATTATTCTGGTATAAATGAATTTTTAAAGTATATCTCACCTTAAAGGAAATTGAACTTGTTTCTTCGTTTCTAAAGGATGTATACTTCAGCAAGAAGAACACGGAGGATAGATACTTGTAAAAGGCACACCAACGTTCAAGTCAGTAAATATTTAAAAAGTATATAATAATTTTATGAAATAGAATGTTAGACATGAAATAGAACTTATCATGTAGTCTTTTTTGAGATATAGAAATTGGTGCTTTTATAGACATAAGGTTGATAAATAGAGTTGATGTTATGACCGTTGGTCATTAGGTCAGAATAACGGTTATTAAGATCGTTCGTTATAAACTTAGAATAAAGTCAAATAAAGTCAAGTTATGACTCATAATGCACAATGAAGACCGAACTATAAGGTGACGGATCAAAGCCCCCAAGCTTTGTTCGCCGATCATATGATCCAGGCTAAGCTTTAGAAAATGAAATGAGTTATAACTCGGTTAAAAGATAAATGAATAATGATATGGTGAGCCCCAAGCTTAGTCGCGTAATTATGTCGGCACTTATTCAAAAAATAATTGAGTAGTAAGAGTCATTCAATCAAGATAGTTGTGTGGGAGATATTTTTTCGATAAGAAACAATTTTTCATGACATGCGTATATCATTTGATTGTATGTGAACTGAAAAGTTCAGAAATATATATCTATGACAAAATCGATTGTATGATCTAAGAATATAATGATTAATTGTCTTGAAAATTTTTCCGACCGACAACAACTTATTGATGAATTTCTCATTCAAATCTATTAGTTATTGAATATTTACAATTTATTGAAGATCATATGACATGAATAAGATAAATTGAGAAAATAAATATGTATAAAATCACAATATATATTAAATAATATATGTTGTAAAAGTACAGGAGTTCAAAGGAGAAAAATATACCTTGAAAGTTAATAATTGTAGAGAAGAAGACGACATATGAATGTCATACATACCAAATGTGAATTACTTAATTTTATTTGTTAATATTATAACTTTGTTTCATAGAATCTGCATTAACTTGTTAATAAAGTAATAAAATAATTAGTCATTTAATAATATAATAAATCTTGTTTAGCTATAAGATATATTTTTTGTGCAAAAATAGCAAATTTACATGTTTGTAACTATTTTTTGCTTAACTTTTTTTATTAAATAAATAGTAACATAAAATTTAATAGCATAAAGTGAATAGTATAATAGTTATATATAATTGATTTTTGATGGAATCCAATTTTAAGATTTGAACTCATCATTATTGTCATTTAATTGTATAAATAAAATCATCAAGTAATAAGAATATAATACATGATGAAATAAGAATTCAATTAACATAGTTGTTATATGTTATTATTGTAAATGAATGGCTTTGCATTGTATTCTAATATTGGATGTCTCTTTCTCATTTTTTTTTTCAAAATAAAAACACAAGAATCAATGATATTTAATAATAGAAATAGAAACCGATGAGTATTGTCTTGCAAAAATATAAATAAGAATAGAGAGAGAAAAAAAGTACAATAATTGTAAAAATAATTTAAAGTATAGAATATATATTGAGGTTTGAATATAACTAATAAATTAGTAAATATTAGTTACACAAAATATAAATGCAAAAGTATGTGTGAATAAAATATATGTAAGACCCAGAATTTTCAAATAAATCTTGTTATGAATTAATTTCAATTCATTTAATTCATTAGAAATTTTATCTTCAGAAATTATTTTATTAAAGCTAATTAAATCAAAAATTAAATCAAGTTTTGATAATTAATTAGAATTTTACCTAATATTATCATTTTTGAATTATTATCTATATTTAAATTATAAAATTAGTAGTTACAGAATGACAAGAATATTTATGTGACTTAAATCAAATAATTGATATTTTTATGATTTAATACCTCAAATTTTAGGAATAAAGAAAATTAATTTTATTATCTTATAAATTCAATTAGAGATTTTGATTTTAAACCAATTAGTATTTTAATACAACAAATAATATTTTAAAATAATTTTGCCGCGTCGTGTCTATCGCCGTCCTCGCAGGCTCCTGTCACAGCCACTGTCCCTGCCGCGAAGTCCGTCGCCGTTGCTGCAGCTGTCAGCGCCGTCGTCCGTGGGTGACGCAGAGGAGAGAGATCTGGGAGGAAGGGAGGATCGGGACCTGTCCAGCCACCGCGCACAGTTGCCGCTCCTATCGCCGGCCATCCTCATCAAATATGCTGCCTCCAAAGCTTCTGGCCGCGACTTCTGATCGCGCCTTTGCCGCCGGAGAGCGCTGCTGCCACCGAAAACCGCCTTTGAAGCCTGTGTATGTTGGAAACTGCCGCCGGAACCCCTGTCTTCTTGGTAAGCACTTTGTTTTTGAAACTTCTTGAAATCAATGTTCCGTTGCAATCTGTTGGAGATTCTGAGATGCTGGTACCGTAGGTTTGGGTTCCGGTATTTATGCGTTGAAATTAAGGTTGTTATTGAACCACCGGAGCTTCGGGGAGTGCCGGAGCTGCCGCCTGATCGGTTCAGAGGGTCACTGCTGCTTTGTTTCTCGTGGTGAGGTTATTTGATTCTATTTTAATTTATCGTAAATGTTCCATTACTAATTTCGTTCTGTTCCACTCAATATCAATTTCGCTTTAAATTCCAATTTATGTCAGAAAAGTGTTGTTGCCGCGATTCTTGATGCCGCTGTTGATATTGTCTGATAATAAACAAGGTTGCTGCCGTTGCTGTAAAATTGAAAATAAACAAAAGAGGAATTGATGAGTCTAACTACTGAGCTTTGACTAAATCGAGGTAGGGGTTTTTCTTAAAATCTAATTTACATTACAGAGTTGTGATAAATAGATATTGATGCAAAAAGATATATTTATGTGATTATATTTGTCTTGTGGATGTAATGGATTGTTGGACTGGATTATTGGGTGCTTGATTGCTTGAGTGAAGTACGGTTGTTGATAAGAAATGGATTTGGAAAGTTATTTACTTGATTATTATGAAAAGTGGTTTTTCTTGGTTTGAAGTTAAACCGGTTTGGTTTTGAGTCGGTCTGATTTTATAAATAATTTAATACTTGAGCTGGTTTGACTTTAAAGAGTTTCATTATTGGAATTGGTCTAATTTGAAAATACTTTGATACTGGAATTGGTTGAATTTTGGAAAGTGTTGAGATTTGGAAATGGTTGAGAAAGGATTTGAGAAATGTGTGGATGGGACCCGAAAAGGGTGGCAGTGTCCGAGTTTTAAAGGAAATGCTGCCGAAATTTTATAAAATTGGAAGCTTTATTTGAAGTAGTTAATTAAAAAGATTTGTTTTTTAAACATTCTATGCTTCAAGATTGATTTATTTATCAAAGAAAGAATTATGTTTTGAATTAGGACTGTTAATGAATGGGATGGAAAGAAGGATGATGAGAATTGATGAGGATTTTCCTTGAAATATGGTTTTTGAATGAAGTTGGAAATGAGATTTGGATTGATGAATGATTATGATGTTAAGAATGTTGAGATAAGATATTTGAATTATTTATATGGCTTATGAATTTGAAATATCTGAGATACGAGGTTCCCTGGATTAAGTACCGTGGCTTGCCACCACGTGTACCAGGTTGAAAACTCGATACTCTGTTGACCCTACGATGTAAGTGTGTGACCGGGCACTATATAAATTCCCGGGAATGTTACCCCCATTGAGTAATATTGATTATTTGAGAAAAAGCTATGCATAGACTCTTGGGGATGCACGTCGGGGGACAGTCTAGAGTGTTATACTGCGTTTGGTTTATATATTATTGTATTAATTAGATTATTTTTCCCCCTCGTCTTTGTTATTACAAATTTGTAAGAGGGATATGAGTTGTATGTTTTATATGTATATTATATTATGAGTTATTATGTAAGGAGTTTTGTATATGAATCTATGCCTGCTTATATTTTTGCTAAGATAAAGTATTTATTTCCGGTTTTCGAAGAAATCAGCGATACAGTGTCGAGTCACAGGCTCCTATTTTAGTATTTAGTATGTAAAGTAGTCGTAATACTTCTTGCTATCAGAGTGGTGCAGCCGGAAGTATGACTTCTGATAGTGAGGGTGTTACAATATATAATTTTACTTATGTAAGTAGAGAGCTTTAAAAAAGTTAACAAAATTGATAGGTGCGTTTGTACTCCAATTCATTGAAAATAGAGTTTATTTTTTTCTTAGATTGATTGAAAGTCGAATTTATTTTCGCATTGGTTAAAAGTCGAGTTAATTGTTCTCGAATTAGTTGAAAGCCGAATTTCTTCTCGGATCGACTGAAAGCCAAATTTATTTTTGGGTTCGTTGAAAGTCGAGTTTGTTCTCGGATTGGTTGAAAGCTGAGTTTGTTCCCGAATTGATTCATTGATCGATTATGACATGTGAAATATTATAATGCGTAAAAGTAAAGCAATTTGAATGTATAAAGTACATACTTTATAACAAATTACGATAGATTAAAATTTGATAAAAAATATTAAATAAAATCTTAAACAAAATTGTTGAAATTGGTTCAAAAATTTGAATATAATTCAAGTTTTATGAACCTGAGGGGAGTAGGAATTATTTTACTCGTCCCACAGACATCGCCAATTGTTCTTGTGTGGATAAACTTTCGAGGTATATCTCGCCTTAGAGAAAATCGAACTTGTCTCTTCGTCTCCAAATAATGTATACTTCGACAAGAAGAACATGGAGGGTAGGTACCTGCAAAAGGCACTCCGACGCTCAAGTCAATAAGTATTTAAAATGTATATAATAATTCTATGAATATAGAATGTTAGACATAAATAGAACTTATCATGTGGTCCCTTTTGAGATATAGAAATTGGTGCCTTTATTGGTATAGAATTGATAAATAAAGTTGATGCTATGACTGTTGGTCATTAAGTTAGAATAACGAATCGTCCGTTACAAACTTAGAATGAAGGCAAATAAAGTCGAATTATGATTTATAATGCACAATAAAGACCAAGTTATAAGATGACAGATCAATTGTGTATTTATTAAACTAAAAGGTTAAAAAAAATTAATAGTAATCTTATCAACTCTCTAATATGTTAGCTAAATAATAATAATAATAATAATAATAATAATAATAATAATAATATTATTATTATTATTATTATTATTATTATTATTATTATTATTATTATTATTATTATTGTTAGAAATAAGGAGTATGACCACAATCCAATCAATCATATATCATATAATTTGTTATTGTTATTATATTAAAATGTTAATATAATTAAATTTAGAGATTTATCATTATGATAGTGATCATAATATTGAGAGATAAATCTTTTATAATTTAATCTAAATTGTTCTTGGTCATAGGATTATTAAAAAGGACATTAATAATCCGGAAAGATCAATATATATATAAAAATTCTCAAAGTGAGTCAGGTTCAATGGTCATATCTCTATATGCACCATATAT
>NC_029786.2:73955948-73974109 GCF_000816755.2 Arachis ipaensis | reverse complement strand
ATATATATATATATATATATATAATGGTCTTCATTGGATGAAGATTAATAGATCTCATTTATTAAATTATATATATAGATGGTGCATATAGAGATATGACCATTGAACTGACTCACTCTGAGAATTCTTAATGGTTATAATTACCGTATATTTGTCAATAGGATATTCTCAAGATGGACATAGTAATAGAGTTTCCTTTGACCTGCGACTGTCATAGTAATTAACAATGTATTTATTATACTTTGTTCCGGACACCTAATACCTTAGGGTGCTAGTTGAATGGATATTGAGTATGATTTAAATACTTGTAGAATTAATGATTAGTCAATAAGGAATCCATCAACTCTCGGTAAAGAGTTTGAGCTCTATGATTATAATGACTGAGATGAATAAAACCTTGGCCAAGGGGATTAAATGAATGAAGAAATGAGTTTCTTAAGTCATTCACAATTCATTATAATAATGGTAACAAGTTAGAGTTTGACAATTAAACCATACTCTAAAGGTTAACCAAGAGCTGAAAAGATGGAAGGAATTATACTTTGTTCTTTTAAGGTTCTTAGTAAAAATATATTACTTCAAACTATCAGGTCGTTGAGGAGTGTTGCTAGACGCCAACCTTGATTAGTAAATTTAGTATGACTAATTTACTACCCGCTTAGTATTGAACCTATAGTGTCACACAATAACGAATGTTCTAATCTTTGCTGTAGAATTATTTAATTATTAATTTGATTTGATCAAATAAATAATTATATTAATTCAAATGGAATAATATTATATTTTTTGCTAGCACCAAGAATATAACAATAGTATGATAATTGAGAATATTAAATGAGATTTGAGAATAATTAGTTATTCTATTTCTAAATTTGGATATGAGATTCTAACTGATTCTGTTTCAAATTGAGTTATGATATGATTCATAAATTTAAAAGATTTAGATTTAGAATTTTAAGATATGATTTGAATTTGAATTGAGATTCAAATTTAAAATCAGTAACAAATCTCATACTATATATATGTATGCCAAGAGTAAAGGAATAACAGACGAGAATAACAAGAGTTTTATTCCGTTACCTTTACACACATAAACGTATGTGAGCCTGATTCTTGGAGAAGAATTTTATGGCGTGCAAAGAGTTGTAAGAGGTTTCTCAATTTAGATCAGATGTCCATTGGTCAAGGAGTTGACAGCAAAAGTTGGTCTCGGTGTGGATACGCATAGCGCCTTCGTACCATCGAAGGAGAAAGTTTTTACTAAAGCGTCTAAAGGTATTTAGATCTGATCTATATCTATATATTATTATTGGAATAAAATTTAAGCACAAAATAGATCTTTAGGATTACCTTCTTTTCTTCCGCTGCGTGTTATGAACACATGGTAATCCTTCAGTGGTATCAGAGCTTTGGCTTTTTGTGTTTAAATTTTATTCCTATTTTCTTAAAGATTGGGAATTAATAGGATTAATTTAAATTATTTTTTAAGCATGTGATGTATTTATTTCTATTGAGATAGTTTTCTAATAAATTAATAGTTAATTTATTTTAATTATTTAATTGTGATTAAATTATCATTCATTTAATATAAAAGTTATATTTATAATCAAATATTTTGTTTGATTTTATTTATATATTAAATTTTATTGTGATTTTGATCACAATAAAAGGAATAAGATGCAAAATATCTTTTGTTTGTTTCTTATATATATAAGTGTATATATAAAGGTCAAATTTGATTTGATAATTTTTTAAGGCTAAACGTTAGTCTATTAAAAATCAAATTTTGATTTGATTGATATGTTTTGAACGTTATAATTTTAGAAATTAGTTTTTTTCTAATGTTCTTGATTATAAAGAGCGGCCTGACAACCAGGAGTTTTATTTTCAAGTTACTAATCAGTATATACATTTGATGTATTAGGGATTTAATTTTATATTTTTACCTAAACAATCTAAGAGTATAAAATTTAATCCATGAATACTGGTAGAAATTCTCTAACAATTGAGATAAATCCTAAAAGTTAGGAGTTTGCCAAAAATAAATTTATCTTTTGTTTACAAGGAACAACCTGACAACCAGGAGACTCGTACTCATGGATAGAATTTATTTATGCATATGATGATGTATAAGAAGAATTAATTTTATACTTGAACCTATACAACCTAGGGGTATAAAATATAATTCAGTTAAATAATTGTTTGACAACCAGATAATTATTTAGGATTATAATTGTATGTGATACAATTTAATCATATTTATTTGGAATAGGTATGAGTAACAACTTGACAACCAAGATACTCATTCGTGATTCTAAATAATTTTTCCAAAAATACAGATTTCTTGATTTACTTTCATATTTTAAATTTTAAATATGCCCATCTTTTGTGTGGCATGCTTGAAAGTAATGTATTGGCTACAATTTAGAATTATTTTTCCAAAAGGTTATCCTTGATATGACAATCCTATTGAAGTTGTGAAGAATTTGAAATATTGCTTTACTGCAACATGGGTTGTTTTGACAACCATGAGTTCCCATTTCAAAGATAACTTACTATTTATTATTAAACATCTTGAGAAGATGTATGATACCCAAAGTAAAATAGTACGATTATCAAAGATTTTGTTTAAACTAGTGGGAGTATTGGACGATATATTTTGAATTAAACAACTTTAGAAGTTGGAATGCCATTAGGCAAATGATTTTAGCGAGAATTGTTCTTGCAAGTATTTTTAGAGATTTATTTTGTTACAAACAATTTATAATTGGCCTTAATATGATTAAGGTTTGTGATCCTTTTGCAAAAACTCAATATGAGTATTGAAGATGTGAATCAAAATTGCTCTTAATGGTTGGTTTGACCAATAATAAAAATATTGAGTATTTTTATTATAGGAGTTTAAAGTAAAATCTCTAATATCTAATTGATATTCTATTAAATTAAGAATGAAATTCTTTCCGTGTATAAATACTAGTACTCTTTGTACTCCCTCATGTTTAAGAAACATGAAATTTGATTTAGATGAATATCACTGTTTGTTAAATATTTAGACTACATTTTAAAAATGTTGCTAAATTAACAAATTTCTCACTAAATCAGTTTTTTACCTATATGAAATATGAAAAAGGCATAAGCTGAAACTCAAGAACATTAGAGTTTGGAGATGTCTTATATGTATTAAGAGATTGCACAATAATAGAAATGATATTAGGTCCAATAAATGAGATTTATTGGTTACCCTAAAAAAATAATGAGTATTATTTCTATCATATTTCTTAAGACAAAGTGTCTGTGATAAGGTTAAACTCCTTTTTAGAAAAAGAATTCCATCTTAAAGAAAGAGTGGGAGTACAATTACTTTTATTAGAATTTGTATACCACTCAATAGAAGATATACTTTCTCCTGAAAGTATAAAAGGTTTGATCGTCAAACTAACTTTTCGAAAAAGTAGCCTATTAGTATAATGATACAATTCTATAAAGATAGATCTAATGGTTACTTAGATTTTTTTTATAATCATGTTCAATAAGGATTGTCCTTAAAATAAAATTATGCACTATTGTAGTGGGAGATTTCATGTTTTGAAAAAACGTGATATTTATTATGCACTAGGTGTATTTTACAAAAGTTCAAGCAAACATGCTCAAAAATTAAGGTGTTTAAGGTCAAAAGAGTTTTGATAAACACAAATGTGCATTAAAATTATACACATGATTGATTGGCTCTAGTACAAGTGGGAGATTATTGAGATAATAGTATGCCCAAGATCCAATCTATCATGATTGGCTCTCGTGCAAGTGAGAGATTATTGAGATAATAGTATGCCCAAGATTCAATCTATCATGATTGGCTCTCGTGCAAGTGGGAGATTGTTGGGAATAAGGAGTATGACCACAATCCAATCAATCATATATCATATAATTTGTTATTGTTATTATATTAAAATGTTAATATAATAACGTCCTTGATTAAATTTAGAGATTTATCATTATGATAGTGATCATAATATTGAGAGATAAATCTTTTATAATTTAATCTAAATTGTTCTTGGTCATAGGATTATTAAAAAGGACATTAATAATCCGAAAAGATCAATATATATATAACGGTCTTCATTGGATGAAGATTAATAGATCTCATTTATTAAATTATATATATAGATGGTGCATATAGAGATATGACCATTGAACTGACTCACTTTGAGAATTCCTAATGGTTATAATTACCGTATATTTGTCAATAGGATATTCTCAAGATGAGCATAGTAATAGAGTTTCCTTTGACTTATGGCTGTCATAGTAATTAACAATGTATTTATTATACTTTGATTTCGGACACCTAATACCTTAGGGTGCTAGTTGAATGGATATTGGGTATGATTTAAATACTTGTAGAATTAATGATTAGTCAATAAGGAATCCATCAACTCTAGGTAAAGAGTTTGAGCTCTATGATTATAATGACTGAGATGAATAAAACCTTGGCCAAGGGGATTAAATGAATGAAGAAATGAGTTTCTCAAGTTATTCACAATTCATTATAATAATGGTAACAAGTTAGAGTTTGACAATTAAACCATACTCTAAAGGTTAACCAAGAGCTGAAAAGATGGAAGGAATTATACTTTGTTCTTTTAAGGTTCTTAGTAAAAATATATTACTTCAAACTATCGGGTCGTTGAGGAGTGTTGCTAGACGCCAACCTTGATTAGTAAATTTAGTATGACTAATTTACTACCCGCTTAGTATTGAACCTATGGGTCACACACTAACGAGTGTTCTAATCTTTGCTGTAGAATTATTTAATTATCAATTTGATTTGATCAAATAAATAATTATATTAATTCAAATGGAATATTATTATATTTTTTGCTAGCACCAAGAATATAATAATAGTATGATAATTGAGAATATTAAATGAGATTTGAGAATAATTAGTTATTCTATTTCTAAATTTGGATATGAGATCCTAACTGATTCTGTTTCAAATTGAGTTATGATATGATTCATAAATTTAAAAGATTTAGATTTAGAATTTTAAGATATGATTTGAATTTGAATTGAGATTCAAATTTAAAATCAGTAACAAATCTCATACTATATATTTGTATGCCAAGAGTAAAGGAATAACAGACGAGAATAACAAGAGTTTTATTCCGTTACCTTTACACACATAAACGTATGTGAGCCTGATTCTTGGAGAAGAATTTTATGGCGAGCAAAGAGTTGCAAGAGATTTCTCAATTTAGATCAGATGTCAATTGGTCAAGGAGTTGACAGCAAAAGTTAGTCTCGGTGTGGATACGCATAGCGCCTTCGTACCATCGAAGGAAAAAGTTTTTACTAAAGCGTCTAAAGGTATTTAGATCTGATCTATATCTATATATTATTATTGGAATAAAATTTAAGCACAAAATAGATCTTTAGGATTACCTTCTTTTCTTCCGCTGCGTGTTATGAACACATGGTAATCCTTCAGTGGTATCAGATCTTTGGCTTTTTGTGTTTAAATTTTATTCTTATTTTCTTAAAGATTGGGAATTAATAGAATTAATTTAAATTATTTTTTAAGCATGTGATGTATTTATTTCTGTTGAGATGGTTTTCTAATAAATTAATAGTTAATTTATTTTAATTATTTAATTGTGATTAAATTATTATTCATTTAATATAAAAGTTATATTTATAATCAAATATTTTATTTGATTTTATTTATATATTAAATTTTATTGTGATTTTGATCACAATAAAAGGAATAAGATGCAAAATATCTTTTGTTTGTTTCTCTTATATATAAGTGTATATATAAAGGTCAAATTTGATTTGATAATTTTCTAAGGCTAAACGTTAGTCTATTAAAAATCAAATTTTGATTTGATTGATATGTTTTGAACGTTATAATTTTAGAAATTAGTTTTTTTCTAATGTTCTTGATTATAAAGAGTGGCCTGACAACTAGGAGTTTTATTTTCAAGTTACTAACCAGTATATACATTTGATGTATTAGGGATTTAATTTTATATTTTTACCTAGACAATCTAAGAGTATAAAATTTAATCCATGAATACTGGTAGAAATTCTCTAACAATTGAGATAAATCCTAAAAGTTAGGAGTTTGCCAAAAATAAATTTATCTTTTGTTTACAAGGAACAACCTGACAACCAGGAGACTCGTACTCACGGATAGAATTTATTTATGCATATGATGATGTATAAGAAGAATTAATTTTATACTTGAACCTATACAACCTATGGGTATAAAATATAATTCAGTTAAATAATTGTCTGACAACCAGATAATTATTTAGGATTATAATTGTATGTGATACAATTTAATCATATTTATTTGGAATAGGTATGAGTAACAACTTAACAACCAAGATACTCATTCGTGATTCTAAATAATTTTTCCAAAAATACAGATTTCTTGATTTACTTTCATATTTTAAATTTTAAATATGCCCATCTTTTGTGTGGCATGCTTGAAAGTAATGTATTGGCTACAATTTAGAATTATTTTTCCAATAGGTTATCATTGATATGACAATCCTATTGAAGTTGTGAAGAATTTGAAATATTGCTTTATTGCAACATGGGTTGTTTTGACAACCATGAGTTCCCATTTCAAAGATAACTTACTATTTATTATTAAACATCTTGAGAAGATGTATGATACCCAAAATAAAATAGTACAATTATCAAAGATTTTGTTTAAACTAGTGGGAGTACTGGACGATATATTTTGAATTAAACAACTTTAGAAGTTGGAATGCCATTAGGCAAATGCATTTAGCGAGAATTGTTCTTGCAAGTATTTTTAGAGATTTATTTTGTTACAAACAATTTATAATTGGCCTTAATATGATTAAAGTTTGTGATCCTTTTGCAAAAACTCAATATGAGTATTGAAGATGTGAATCAAAATTGCTCTTAATGGTTGGTTTGACCAATAATAAAAATATTGAGTATTTTTATTATAAGAGTTTAAAGTAAAATCTCTAATATCTAATTGATATTCTATTAAATTGAGAATGAAATTATTTCCGTGTATAAATACTAGTACTCTATGTACTCCCTCAAGTTTAAGAAACATGAAATTTGATTTAGATGAATATCACTGTTTGTTAAATATTTAGACTACATTTTAAAAATGTTGCTAAATTAAGAAATTTCTCACTAAATCAGTTTTTTACCTATATGAGATATGGAAATGGCATAAGCTAAAACTCAAGAACATTAGAGTTTGGAGATGTCTTATATATATTAAGAGATTGCACAATAATAGAATTGATATTAGGTCCAATAAATGAGATTTATTGGTTACCCTAAAAAAAATAATGAGTATTATTTCTATCACATTTCTTAAGACAAAGTGTCTGTGATAAGGTTAAACTCCTTTTTAGAAAAGGAATTCCATCTTAAAGGAAGAGTGGGAGTACAATTACTTTTATTAGAATTTGTATACCACTCAATAGAAGATATACTTTCTCCTGAAAGTATAAAATCCGGACACCTAATACCTTAGGGTGCTAGTTGAATGGATATTGGGTATGATTTACATACTTGTAGAATTAATGATTAGTCAATAAGGAATCCATCAACTCTCGGTAAAGAGTTTGAGCTCTATGATTATAATGACTGAGATGAATAAAACCTTGGCCAAGGGGATTAAATGAATGAAGAAATGAGTTTCTTAAGTTATTCACAATTCATTATAATAATGGTAACAAGTTAGAGTTTGACAATTAAACCATACTCTAAAGGTTAACCAAGAGCTGGAAAGATGGAAGGAATTATACTTTGTTCTTCTGAGGTTCTTAGTAAAAAAATAGATTACTTCAAACTATCGGGTCGTTGAGGAGTGTTGCTAGACGCCAACCTTGATTAGTAAATTTAGTATGACTAATTTACTACCCGCTTAGTATTGAACCTATAGTGTCACACAATAACGAATGTTCTAATCTTTGCTGTAGAATTATTTAATTATTAATTTGATTTGATCAAATAAATAATTATATTAATTCAAATGGAATATTATTATATTTTTTGCTAGCACCAAGAATATAATAATAGTATGATAATTGAGAATATTATATGAGATTTGAGAATAATTAGTTATTCTATTTCTAAATTTGGATATGAGATCCTAACTGATTCTGTTTCAAATTGAGTTATGATATAATTCATAAATTTAAAAGATTTAGATTTAGAATTTTAAGATATGATTTGGATTTGAATTGAGATTCAAATTTAAAATCAGTAACAAATCTCATACTATATATATGTATGCCAAGAGTAAAGGAATAACAGACGAGAATAACAAGAGTTTTATTCCATTACCTTTACACACATAAATGTATGTGAGCCTGATTCTTGGAGAAGAATTTTATGGCGTGCAAAGAGTTGCAAGAGGTTTCTCAATTTAGATCAGATGTCAATTGGTCAAGGAGTTGACAGCAAAAGTTGGTCTCGGTGTGGATACGCATAGGGCCTTCGTACCATCGAAGGAGAAAGTTTTTACTAAAGCGTCTAAAGGTATTTAGATCTAATCTATATCTATATATTATTATTGGAATAAAATTTAAGCACAAAATAGATCTTTAGGATTACCTTCTTTTCTTCCACTGCGTGTTATGAACACATGGTAATCCTTCAGTGGTATCAGATCTTTGGCTTTTTGTGTTTAAATTTTATTCCTATTTTCTTAAAGATTGTGAATTAATAAGATTAATTTAAATTATTTTTTAAGCATGTGATGTATTTATTTCTATTGAGATAGTTTTCTAGTAAATTAATAGTTAATTTATTTTAATTATTTAATTGTGATTAAATTATCATTCATTTAATATAAAAGTTATATTTATAATCAAATATTTTGTTTGATTTTATTTATATATTAAATTTTATTGTGATTTTGATCACAATAAAAGGAATAAGATGCAAAATATCTTTTGTTTGTTTCTTATATATATAAGTATATATATAAAGGTCAAATTTGATTTGATAATTTTCTAAGGCTAAACGTTAGTCTATTAAAAATCAAATTTTGATTTGATTGATATGTTTTGAATGTTATAATTTTAGAAATTAGTTTTTTTCTAATGTTCTTGATTATAAAGAGCGGCCTGACAACCAGGAGTTTTATTTTCAAGATACTAATCAGTATATACATTTGATGTATTAGAGATTTAATTTTATATTTTTACCTAGACAATCTAGGAGTATAAAATTTAATCCATGAATACTGGTAGAAATTCTCTAACAATTGAGATAAATCCTAAAAGTTAGGAGTTTGCCAAAAATAAATTTATCTTTTGTTTACAAGGAACAACCTGACAACCAGGAGACTCGTACTCACGGATAGAATTTATTTATGCATATGATGATGTATAAGAAGAATTAATTTTATACTTGAACCTATACAACCTAGGGGTATAAAATATAATTCAGTTAAATAATTGTCTGACAACCAGATAATTATTTAGGATTATAATTGTATGTGATACAATTTAATCATATTTATTTGGAATAGGTATGAGTAACAACTTGACAACCAAGATACTCATTCGTGATTCTAAATAATTTTTCAAAAAATACAGATTTCTTGATTTACTTTCATATTTTAAATTTTAAATATGCCCATCTTTTGTGTGGCATGCTTGAAAGTAATGTATTGGCTACACTTTAGAATTATTTTTCTAAAAGGTTATCGTTGATATGACAATCCTATTGAAGTTGTGAAGAATTTGAAATATTGCTTTACTACAACATGGGTTGTTTTGACAACCATGAGTTCCCATTTCAAAGATAACTTACTATTTATTATTAAACATCTTGAGAAGATGTATGATACCCAAAGTGAAATAGTACGATTATCAAAGATTTTGTTTAAACTAGTGGGAGTATTCGACGATATATTTTGAATTAAACAACTTTAGAAGTTGGAATGCCATTAGGCAAATGGTTTTAGCGAGAATTGTTCTTGCAAGTATTTTTAGAGATTTATTTTGTTACAAACAATTTATAATTGGCCTTAATATGATTAAAGTTTGTGATCCTTTTGCAAAAACTCAATATGAGTATTGAAGATGTGAATCAAAATTGCTCTTAATGGTTGGTTTGACCAATAATAAAAATATTGAGTATTTTTATTATAAGAGTTTAAAGTAAAATCTCTAATATCTAATTGATATTCTATTAAATTGAGAATGAAATTATTTCCGTGTATAAATACTAGTACTCTATGTACTTCCTCATGTTTAAGAAACATGAAATTTGATTTAGATGAATATCACTGTTTGTTAAATATTTAGACTACATTTTAAAAATGTTGCTAAATTAATAAATTTCTCACTAAATCAGTTTTTTACCTATATGAGACATGGAAAAGGCATAAGCTGAAACTCAAGAACATTAGAGTTTGGAGATGTCTTTTATATATTAAGAGATTGCACAATAATAGAATTGATATTAGGTCCAATAAATGAGATTTATTGGTTACCCTAAAAAAAATAATGAGTATTATTTCTATCACATTTCTTAAGACAAAGTGTCTGTGATAAGGTTAAACTCCTTTTTAGAAAAGGAATTCCATCTTAAAGGAAGAGTGGGAGTACAATTACTTTTATTAGAATTTGTATACCACTCAATAGAGGATATACTTTCTCCTGAAAGTATAAAATGTTTGATCGTCAAACTAACTTTTCGAAAAAGTAGCCTATTTGTATAATGATACAATTCTATAAAGATAGATCTAATGGTTACTTAGATTTTTTTTATAATCATGTTCAATAAGGATTGTCCTTAAAATAAAATTATGCACTATTGTAGTGGGAGATTTCATGTTTTGAGAAAACGTGATATTTATTCTGCACGAGGTGTATTTTACAAAAGGTCAAACAAACATGCTCAAAAATAAGGTGTTTAAGGTCAAACGAGTTTTGATAAACACAAATGTGCATTAAAATTATACACATGATTGATTGGCTCTAGTGCAAGTGGGAGATTATTGAGATAATAGTATGCCCAAGATCCAATCTATCATGATTGGCTCTGGTGCAAGTGGGAGATTGTTGGGAATAAGGAGTATGACCACAATCCAATCAATCATATATCATATAATTTGTTATTGTTATTTGATGAGCGGATAATTTATACGCTTTTTGGCATTGTTTTTAATATATTTTTAGTAGGATCTAGTTACTTTTAGGGATGTTTTCATTAGTTTTTATGTTAAATTTATATTTCTGGACTTTACTATGAGTTTGTGTGTTTTTCTGTGATTTCAGGTATTTTATGACTGAAATTGAGGGACTTGAGCAGAAATCAGATTCAGAGGTTGAAGAAGGACTGCTGATGCTATTGGATTCTGACCTCCCTGTACTCAAAGTAGATTTTCTGGAGCTACAAAACTCGAAATGGCGCGATTTCAATTGCGTTGGAAAGTAGACATCTAGGGCTTTCCAGCAATATATAATAGTCCATACTTTGGTCAAGAATAGATGACACAAACTGGCGTTTAACGCCAGCTCTCTGCCCAAATCTGGCGTCCAGCGCCAGAAAAGGAGCCAAAACCAGAGTTGAACGCCCAAACTGGCACAAAAGCTGGCGTTCAACTCCAAGAAGGACCTCTACACATGCAACACTCAAGCTCAGCCCAAGCACACACCAAGTGGGCCCCAGAAGTGGATTTATGCATCAATTACTTACTTCTGTAAACCCTAGTAGCTAGTTTATTATAAATAGGACCTTTTACTAGTCTTTTTGACAATCTTTGGACGCCTGGTTCTTAGATCAGAGGGGCTGGCCATTCGGCCATGCCTGGACCTTTCACTTATGTAATTTTAACGGTAGAGTTTCTACATTCCATAGATTAAGGTGTGGAGCTCTGCTGTTCCTCAAAGATTAATGCAAACATCAAGTTTTTGGCGCTATTTCCAGGGAAAGAAAGAGCAATGAATTTTACATAATTAAAGTGTAATCATGATTCCGCGTACCAAGTTTTTGGCGCCGTTGCCGGGGATTGTTCGAGTATGGACAACTGACGGTTTATCTTGTTGCTCAGATTAGGTAATTTTCTTTCTGTTTTGTTTTCAAAAAATTTTTCAAAAATCTTTCAAAATTTGCTCACCTGTTTTCGAAAAAAAAAAATACTAAAAATAATGTTTTCAAAAATAAATTATTCTATGGCTTCAAAATTTTTAAGAATGAATTCTAGTGTTTCATGAAGCATGTTGAAGCCTATCTGGTTTTAAAGCCATACCCAAACTGCTTCGGGATTGACCTTCAACTAATCACCTCAGTGGAGTCATGCCCAATCCTTCTGGATAGGGTATGTCAGGCATGTCATGTCTGGATTACATACTAAAGCTTGGCTGGCTATTAAGCCATGCCTGACCCTTTGATTGGAGCTTTAGAGCATAAGATTCCTGGAATTCATATTAAAAATTTTGGAATCCTTATTTTTCTTTTTCTAAATAATTTTCGAAAAAAAAAACCAAAAAAATCATAAAATCATAAAAATCAAAAAAATATTTTTGTGTTTCTTGTTTGAGTCTTGAGTCATGTTATAAGTTTGGTGTCAATTGCATGTGCATATTGCATTTTTTTCGAAAATTCATGCATTCATAGTGTTCTTCATGATCTTCAAGTTGTTCTTGGTAAGTCATCTTGTTTGATCTTTGCATTTGCATGTTTTGTGTCTTTTCTTGTTTTTCATATGCATTCTTGAATTCTTAGTGTCTAAGCATTAAAGAATTCTAAGTTTGGTGTATTGCATGTTTTCTTTGCATTAAAAATTTTTCAAAATTGTGTCTTTGATGTTCATCTTGACATTCATAATGTTCTTGGTGTTCATCTTGACATTCATAGCATTCTTGCATTCATCACATGTTTTGATCTAAAAATTTCATGCATTGCATCATTTTAGTGTTTTTCATAAAAATTCAAAAAAAAAAAATCAAAAAAATATCTTTCCCTTTTTCTCTCATCAAATTCGAAAATTTGAGTTGACTTTTTCAAAAATTTTTAAAATCAAGTTGTTTCTTATGAGTCAAATCAAATTTTCAATTTGAAAATCTTATCTTTTTCAAATTCTTTTTCAAAAATCAAATCTTTTTCAAAATTCTTAGTTATTTTCGAAAATTCCAAAAATATTTTTCAAAAATCTTTTTCTCATTTTTATATCAAATTTTCGAAAATAACATAATCAATTAATGTTTTCATTAAAAAATTTGAAGTTTGTTACTTGCTTGTTAAGAAAGATTCAAACTTTAAGTTCTAGAATTATATCTTGTGATTTCTTATGAATCAAGTCATTAATTGAGATTTTAAAAATCAAATCTTTTTCAAAACTAATTTCTAAAATATCTTCTTATCTTACTTTTTTTTAAAAAAAGTTGGTTTCAAAATATCTTTTCTAACCTGCTAACTTCCTATCTTTTCAAAATTTGTTTCAACTAACTAACTAACTAACTTTTTGTTTGTTTCTTAACTTTTTCAAAACTACCTAACTAACTCTCTCTCTCTAATTTTTGAAAATATCTTCCCTCTTTTTCAAAATTTCTTTTTAATTAACTAATTATTTTTATTTTTGATTTCAAAATTTTTCGAAAATTACTAACCTTTTTCAAAAACTATTTTCGAAAATCACTAACCCTTTTTCAAAAATTATTTTCGAAAATTCTCCCTCTCCCATCTTATTCTATTTATTTATTCATCTACTAACATCTCATCTCACATCTCAATCCTCCTCACAGTTGTGTTTCTTCCATTACATTATATTCTTTGTCTCCCCCTCTTCTTCTACTCACACAGGGATCCCTATACTGTGGTATAAAGGATCTCTATTATTATTATTATTTTTCTGTGCCCTCTTCTTTGTCATATGAGCAGGAACAAGGATAAGAACATTCTTGCGGAAGCAGATCCAGAACCTGAAAGGACCCTAAAAAGGAAACTAAGAGAAGCTAAATTACAACAATCCAGAGATAACCTTTCAGAATTTTTCGAATAGGAAGAGGAGATGGCAGCCGAAAATAATAATAATGCAAGGAGGATGCTTGGTGACTTTACTGCACCTAATTCCAATTTACATGGAAGAAGCATCTCCATTCCTGCCATTGGAGCAAACAACTTTGAGCTGAAACTACTAAAATCCCTCCAAGTACTCTCCCAAGCAATACAGAAGAGAATCCAAAAGGAGAGTGCAAGGCCATTGACATAAGCACCATGGCCGAACCCAAAAAGGGAGAGGAAGACGCAAATCCCAATGAGGAAGACCTCCTGGGACGTCCAGTGATCAATAAGGAGCTTCCCTCTGCGGAACCAAAGGAATCCGAGACTCATCTAGAGACCATAGAGATTCCATTGAACCTCCTTATGCCCTTCATGAGCTCTGATGAGTATTCCTCTTCTAAAGAGAATGAGGATGTTACTGAAGAGCAAACTGCCAAGTTTCTTGGTGCAATCATGAAGCTGAATGCCAAATTATTTGGCATTGATACTTGGAAAGTTGAACCTCCCTTGTTCATCAATGAATTAAGTGATCTGGATCAACTGACATTACCTCAGAAGAAACAGGATCCTGGAAAGTTCATAATATCTTGTACCATAGGCACCATGATCTTTAAGGCTCTGTGTGACCTTGGTTCAGGAATAAACCTCATGCCCCTCTCTGTAATAGAGAAACTGGGAATCTATAGGGTGCAAGCTGCTAAAATCTCATTAGAGATGGCAGACAATTCAAGAAAATAGGCTTATGGACAAGTAGAGGACGTATTAGTAAAGGTTGAAGGCCTTTACATCCCTGCTGATTTCATAGTCTTGGATACTGGAAAGGAAGAGGATGAATCCATTATCCTAGGAAGACCTTTCCTGGCCACAGCAAGAGCTGTGATTGATGTTGACAAAGGAGAATTAGTCCTCCAAATGAATGAGGACTCCCTTGTGTTTAAAACTCAAGGATCTCTCTCTGCAACCATGGAGAGGAAGCATGAAAAGCTTCTCTCAAAACAGAGTCAACCCAAGCCCCCACAGTCAAACTCTAAGTTTGGTGTTGGAGAGTTTCAACAATGCTCTGCACATCTGTGAGGCTCCATGAGAGCCCACTGTCAAGCTATTGACATTAAAGAAGCGCTTGTTGGGAGGCAACCCAATTTTTATTTATCTAACTATATTTTTCTTAGTTATATGTCTTTATAGGTTCATGATCATGTGGAGTCACAAAATAAACAAAAAAATCAAAAACGGAATCAAAAACAGCAGAAGAAAAATCACACCCTGGAGGAGCATCTGTCTGGCGTTCAAACGCCAGAACAGAGCATGGTTCTGGCGCTGAACGCCCAAAATGGGCAGCATCCTGGCGCTGAACGCCCAGAACAAGCATGGTTCTGGCGTTCAACGCCAGAAATGGCAGCAAATGGGCGTTGAATGCCCAAAATGGGCACCAACCTGGTGCTGAACGCCCAGAGTTGTGTGCAAGGGCATTTTACATGCCTAATGGGTGCAGGGATGTAAATCCTTGACACCTCCGGATCTGTAGACACCACAGGATCACCTCAAGATCTGTGGACACCACAGGATCATCTCAGGATCTGTGAATCCCACAGGATCCCCACCCACCTCACCCTCTCTCTCTCCATTCATGACCATCCCTTCTGTTCTCCATTCACCACTCACATCCATACACACATCCCCCCGTGAGATGCCAAAACTATTCAAGAGGCAAAAAGCTATAAGTCTCGCTCATTTGATTGGAGTTATGTTTCATTGATAGTTTGGAATTTATAGTATATTCTCTTCTTTTTATCCTATTTGATTTCAGTTGCTTGGGGACAAGCAACAACTTAAGTTTGGTGTTGTGATGAGCGGATAATTTATACGCTTTTTGGCATTGTTTTTAGTATGTTTTTAGTAGGATCTAGTTACTTTTAGGGATGTTTTCATTAGTTTTTATGTTAAATTCACATTTCTGGACTTTACTATGAGTTTGTGTGTTTTTCTGTGATTTCAGGTATTTTCTGGCTGAAATTGAGGGACTTGAGCAAAAATCAGATTCAGAGGTTGAAGAAGGACTGCTGATGCTGTTGGATTCTGACCTCCCTGCACTCAAAGTGGATTTTCTTGAGCTACAGAACTTGAAATGGCGCGCTTCAAATTGCGTTGAAAAGTAGACATCCAGGGCTTTCCAGAAATATATAATAGTCCATACTTTGGCCAAGAATAGACGATGCAAACTGGCGTTCAACGCCAGCTCTCTGCCCAAATCTGGCGTCCAGCGCCAGAAAAGGAGCCAAAACCAGAGTTGAATGCCCAAACTGGCACAAAAGCTGGCGTTCAACTCCAAGAAGGACCTCTACACGTGCAACACTCAAGCTCAGCCCAAGCACACACCAAGTGGGCCCCGGAAGTGGATTTATGCATCAATTACTTACTTCTGTAAACCCTAGTAGCTAGTTTATTATAAATAGGACCTTTTACTAGTCTTTTTGACAATCTTTGGACGCCTGGTTCTTAGATCAGAGGGGCTGGCCATTCAGCCATGCCTGGACCTTTCACTTATGTAATTTTAACGGTAGAGTTTCTACACTCCATAGATTAAGGTGTGGAGCTCTGCTGTTCCTTAAAGATTAATGCAAAGTACTACTGTTTTCTATTCAATTCATCTTATTTCGCTTCTAAGATATTCATTAACACTTCAACCTGAATGTGATGAACATGACAATCATCATCATTCCCTATGAACGCGTGCCTGACAACCACTTCCGTTCTACATTAGATTGAATGAGTATAATTGAGAATATTAAATGAGATTTGAGAATAATTAGTTATTCTATTTCTAAATTTGGATATGAGATCCTAACTGATTCTGTTTCAAATTGAATTATGATATGATTCATAAATTTAAAAGATTTAGATTTAGAATTTTAAGATATGATTTGAATTTGAATTGAGATTCAAATTTAAAATCAGTAATAAATCTCATACTATATATATGTATGCCAAGAGTAAAGGAATAACAGACGAGAATAACAAGAGTTTTATTCCATTACCTTTACACACATAAACGTATGTGAGCCTGATTCTTGGAGAAGAATTTTATGGCGTACAAAGAGTTGTAAGAGGTTTCTCAATTTAGATCAGATGTCCATTGGTCAAGGAGTTGACAGCAAAAGTTGGTCTCGGTGTGGATACGCATAGCGCCTTTGTACCATCGAAGGAGAAAGTTTTTACTAAAGCGTCTAAAGGTATTTAGATTTGATCTATATCTATATATTATTATTGGAATAAAATTTAAGCACAAAATAAATCTTTAGGATTACCTTCTTTTCTTCCGCTGCGTATTATGAACACATGGTAATCCTTCAATTATTATTATTATTATTATTATTATTATTATTATTATTATTATTATTATTATTATTATTATTCAGGACAATAATTATCTCCCCGACCGGTTCTACTTAACAATATTCCCTTAAAAAAGAAAACATACATATAATCATGAAGCTAAGAAGCGTTGTCATCATTGTTTTCGTCTCCCTCGCTCTCTCCAGCTCTATCCATGGTACAACCATTTAGTTTTGTAGTTATTATTAGTATAGTATATTAGTGTATGTATTAACATTGTTCTTCCCTTCTCCTCCTTTTCATGTATACATAGCTAAAGAATTTAGGGTGTGTTTGTACGGAAAATAAATAATTGATTTGAATTAAATAAAAGAGAAAATGACACCCATCTTTCTATTCATGAATACATACTTTCTTTTTCTGTAAGATNAATGATTATTGATGAATATTTTGATTAAATGAACAAAAGTGCATGTAATTTTAATTTTACGGGAAAAAAAAATACATTTTGTAAATAGTAGAGATAAATGTATTGCCGTTGTCAAGATCACAATCACAAACGACTCTGTTCCTGTGATATTGTTTGTCGATCATAGACAATCTTAGTTTTATACAAGTTGTCCAAAACCCAAATCAATAATGAATAAAGAATAAAGGTATATAATCTTCAAATTTGGAGTATGTATAATTATCTTATGTGTTTAATATGATGGACTCTAAAGATTTCCAATCTAATACTATATAACCCTTTCTATATATATGTTTTGAAGAGGAAATTTATTTATTTATTTATTTACTTTTAAACTATT
>NC_029786.2:73903867-73955880 GCF_000816755.2 Arachis ipaensis | reverse complement strand
GTTTGGTTATAAAATTTTTAAAAAAATTATTTGTGCAAAAAATCTTTATTTTATATTCAGTAAATAAAAAAAAATTGTGTTTGAACTTGCAATTTTAAAAGATAAGAATATTTTTTAATGCACTTAAGATAAATCTTTTAAAAGATAGCTTATTGTTCATATCCTGAGTCGAGCTATCCGACCTAGGAGATCGAAGACAAAGCAACCGACCTCTTCAGGTCAGTTTCCCCGACCTCTTCTTTAAAAGAGTTCGGCCAAATCGCCACAAAGGTTCAAGTAGGCCCAAACTAAGGGACATAGCCCAATCTAAAGGCACCTAAAGCCTAGAAAGATAGAGGCGGTTTCCCTTAGAGATAGGATGACCTCACTTAAAGATAAGATAAGATAACTAACTTAACTTATCTAGAAAGGTCAGCCCACACTACTATAAATACACTGGAGCACCCAGGTATAACTCATACTCTGATTCTACTAAGAACATGCTTAAATCCCATGCTAACTTAAGCATCGGAGTCTCTTACAGGTACCACCACCCTCCAATGACGAAGGATCAGCAACACCACCAAGCCCAACAAGTCAGACACGACAACTCCGGCCACCACCACGGATCTCGACCGAGATCGACCTACAGTTTCAGGTAACCCTCGAAACATTGGCGCCGTTGCCAGAGATCCTAGAAGTCATCCCATCATCATGGCGGACAACCTTGACAACGACCACAACTCCGGTTTGGAAGAAAGAACTCAACTTAAAAATACGGAGGTCATATTAAAGGAGGCACCCCAAAACAAGGGGGACAAACAACCTTCCAACACGAAAATTTTGAAAGCTATTCAGGAACAACAGGATCGTCTCAAACAGCTCGAACAGGAGGCTGAACATCAACGAGAGGCTGAAAGAGACCTCTGAAGAGAAGCCAGACGACGCCGAGAGCTGGAAGACAAGCTCGCAAAACTTGAAGCTGACCTCGAGACCAGAACTGCTCATTCCAAGCGTGAGGATAACTCCCACAAGGACCAAGATCCCTTCACCAAAGAGATCATGAAAGCTAAAGTTCCAAAAGATTTTAAAGCTCCCGACATGACTTCGTACGACGGTACCTCGGATCCCAACCATCATCTCAGCAATTTCAGGAGCAGAATGTATCTCACTGATGTCTCGAACGCCGTGTTATGCAAAGCCTTCCCGACCACCCTAACAAAGACAGCAATTAAGTGGTTCGACATTTTGCCTCCAAGATCCATCACAAGTTTTGACGACTTAGTAAAACAATTCCTTGCCAGATTTTCCATCCAGAAGGACAAAGCCAAACACGCCCCGAGCCTATTAGGAATCAAGCAAGGAGATCGGGAAAGCCTTCGCAACTACATGGAAAAATTCAACAAAGCGTGTCTGGACATACAAAGTCTGCCAACTGAAGCAGCCATCATGGGTCTCATCAATGGCCTGTGAGAAGGACCTTTTAGTCACTCCATATCAAAAAAGCATCCAACATCTCTGAACGAGGTACAAAAAAGGACGGAAAAATACATCAACATGAAGGAGAACTCTCGATTAGGAGAAACCTCAAAATCTGGACCCTCCTATCCCTCTCGGGACAAAGACAAAGAATCCAAGAAAAAAGAATATCAGTCCAGTGAGAAGCCTAAAAAATACCACAACTACACTCCTCTTCGGGTGTCTCTTGTGGATGCTCACCGAGAAATATGCAACACTGAGAAGATCCCACCACCTTTGTCCCAATCAAAAGTAAAAAAGGAGGGGGAGTCGGACAGAGTACTGCGCATATCATCGAATCTATGGACACTCCACCAACGAATGCTACGACCTAAAAGACGTTGATAAACCACTATTTTATGGTTTATCTTGTGCTCAATTGAGTGGATTTTATCAACTCTTTACCCATTTATTCATACTATTTGCATGTTTTACATTTTTCCTTCCTGGTTTTGTGCTATGATTGAAAACATGCTTCTTTGATCTTATATTTGCTTATTATTAATCCTCTCTTATTACCATTAGATGCCTTGATATGTGTGTTAAGCGTTTTCAGAGATTACAGGGCAGGAATGGCTCAGAGGATGGAAAGGAAGCATACAAAAATGGAAGGAAAGCACAAAACGGAGTCCTTGAAAAAACTGGCATCCACGTGATCGCATGGACGACGCGATCGCGTGCCAAGCGCGAATCAACAGCGACGCGGCCGCATGACTAACGTGACCGCGCACCTTAAGCAGAACGAATATGACGCGATCACATGACTGACGCGACCGCGTGGCAAGGAAAAGCTCCGAACGACGTGACCGCGTGACCCACGCGGACGCGTGATAGAGGCCACGCACCAGAAATTGCAGAAAATGCTCCCAGCGATTTCTGAAGCCCTTTTTGGCCCAAATCCAAGTCCAGAAGGCATAGACCAGAGGTTATGAAGTGAGGGAATGCATCCATTCAGGAGGAGCTCGCCAATTTCCACTTTCCATGAATTAGATTTAGTTTAGAGAGAGATTCTCTCTCTCTTTAGGATTAGGATTTAGATTTAGGATTTTTATTCACTTTCAGGATTATCTCTTTTGATAAGGTTCAATATTCCTTTTATTTACTTTTGCAAGCTACTTTATGAATCCTTTCATGTTACAGATTACTCTTTTATTAATGTTATTTGAGGTATTTCAGTTTAATATTGATTACTCTTATTCATGTTATTGTTACTTTTATTCTGAAGACATTTTTATTCCAAGCAGATTTATTTTTCTCCTTTTGGTCTTGGTTAAGAAATCAGTAACTCAGGAGTTATCCAATTCAACAGCATAATTGATAATTGTTATCTTTGTTAATTGAATTGAACTTCCATAATCCCAATCTTTTCTTAGGAAATAAATAGGATCGAAGATCAAACCAATTAATCCCTTGACTTTTCTTTGCTTTAGCAAAGGTTAACTAAGTGGAATTAAGATTCAGCTTTCATTACTATTGATAAGGATAACTAATTTGGACTTCCAATTTCTCATACCTTGCCAAAAGTTTGCTTTACAGTTATTTATTCATTTTAATTGCTATTTAATTTACTCATCATTAAATTACTTGCCCCTCATTCTTGAAACCCCAATTTACAATCTCCATAGCCAATAATAAGAACATACTTCCCTGCAGTTCCTTGAGAAGACGACCCGAGGTTAAATACTCGGTTATCAATTTTAAGGGGTTTGTTACTTGTGACAACCAAAACGTTTGTACGAAAGGGATTTTTGTTGGTTTAGAAACTATATCTACAACGCGACTGTTTTTATGACATTCTTTACTGGCAAAAATCATGATCGTCAAAATGGCGCCGTTGCCGGGGAACTGCTAACGTGTGCCTTATTATTGGTTATTGTAAATATTTTTCTTTTGCTTGTTTATTTATTTTTGTTTTTCCTTTTTAATTTTATTTGCTACTATGGACTCTCACCCCTCTCGGTTTGAATTTGGTTCTAACTTTGTTGAAGGAAATAGAAGTTACAGTAGGAATATGCATCAAGGTCAAACCAATCAAGGATGGATGGAGCCAAGAGGATCTAATCAACCCTTCAGGCAACAACACCCTCCAAGATATCACGGACAACGACCAGTCTACAATGCATACCCAGCTGAAAGATATGGTGGACAACCTTGTGACTACCAACAAGTCCCACCCCGTGCCTATAGACCATACTCTCAACATAACCTCGAACCACCACACTCATAAGCTTCTTTTCACCATTCGCCACCGTATGATCCTTTCCCACCCCAGTTCCAATCCAATCATCCCTCAGCACCACCACTTTCCTATGTTTCATGTCCAAATCCATCACCAGAGAATCAGAGGTTCGCCTCAAGGCAACAGTAAATAAACTTCAAACAACCATTCGACAACTGGAGCAAGCAGTAATTCAATTAGCTTCTAGACGCGCGAACATTCAAGGACCAACCACAACCCCATGTGGACAATCTAATGAAGAGCGTAGCATGAAGGAGACACTAGAAACTCCAGTGGACAAGACAGAGCATGAATTCATACTAGAACAAGTAGAAGAAGCTGTCATTGTACAAGAAGAAGAGTTGGTTGAAGATCTAGGAGATGCTGAACCTCCATGGGAATCCAGAGCTGAGGAGAACTCCGTCAAGGACGTTACAGTTGATGCTAAGGAGGATATTGTACAATCCCCAAGGCAAGTCATTTATGAAGAACTAGACGGAATAACCCAGGACACAAATTCCCTTGATGATGATAGTCACAAGTCTAGCTCTCTTAGTGATGAACTTGCATGCACAAGTGAATTCTCTGAGATCGAAGAATCTTCCCCAATTGAATACGAAGATGATGCAGAGGTAGATTTCTCTCAACCTCCAATCTATGACTCAAGTGATGAGGAAGATATAGAAGACTTTGACCAGGACTTAGATGCATTTGAAGAACCTTACAAGGAAGTGGAGGAATTCACAAAAGAGCACAAGGGAGAAGAACTTACAGAACCACCAGAAATACCTACCCCAAGGCCATTACCACCTAATACAAGCTTCAAGTGGGTACAATCCTTAACCTTTAACTTTACTTATTCACTTGAATATAGTTTACTTGAAACAGATGGCCAGCTTAGAGCTCTCTGCGGCTTTAAGAGTAAGAGGGAAATAGCTCGTGTTCAGAGCTGGTGTACAAGATTCAATAAGGTTCCACGCTTCAACTTGAAGTGCACGGATTGGTATCAAGCTCAATTGAATGGATCTCAGAAAATGTTTGGTCACTATGGTGAGAATCTACTTTCTAAACCGCCCGGATGGAAAAGTATAGATCAAAACGAAGGCGGATTTAGAACCAAAGTTTGGGATCTTGGAAAATATTCTGATATTCATCACCCCGGGAGCCTGAAAATCTGTTTGAAGCTTCTCAGAAGCTTCACATGCCTAGTTTGGGACCCCGGAGGCTATTGGCATTCCAAGCATTGGTGGAGATTTTTGGATGAATTTAAGCATAAGCCACCATAACAGGAAGCCCTTCCAATGTCCAACTTAAGGACTTTAACCAAAAGTGATATGTGTGTTAAGCATTTTCAGAGATTACAGGGCAGGAATGGCTCAGAGGATGGAAAGGAAGCATACAAAAATGGAAGGAAAGCACAAAACGGAGTCCTTGAAGAAACTGGCATCCACGTGATCGCATGGACGACGCGATCGTGTGCCAAGCACGAATCAACAGCGACGTGGCCGCATGACTAACGCGACCGCGCGCCTTAAGCAGAACGAATATGACGCGGTCGCATGACTGACGCGACCGCATGGCAAGGAAAAGCTCCGAACGACGCGACCGCGTGACCCACGCGGACGCGTGACAGAGACCACGCACTAGAAATTGCAGAAAACGCTCCCAGCGATTTCTGAAGCCCTTTTGGCCCAAATTCAAGTCCAGAAGGCATATACCAGAGGTTATGAAGTGAGGGAATGCATCCATTCAGGAGGAGCTCGCCAATTTCCACTTTCCATGAATTAGATTTAGTTTAGAGAGATATTCTCTCTCTCTTTAGGATTAGGATTTAGATTTAGGATTTTTATTCACTTTCAGAATTATCTCTTTTGATCAGGTTTAATATTCCTTTTATTTACTTTTGCAAGCTACTTTATGAATCTTTTCATGTTACAGATTACTCTTTTATTAATGTTATTTGAGGTATTTCAGGTTAATATTGATTACTCTTATTCATGCTATTGTTACTTTTACTCTGAAGATATTTTTATTCCAAGCAGATTTATTTTTCTCCTTTTGGTCTTGGTTAAGAAATCAGTAACTCAGGAGTTATCCAATTCAACAGCATAATTGATAATTGTTATCTTCGTTAATTGAATTGAACTTCCATAATCCCAATCTTTTCTTAGGAAATAAATAGGATTCGAAGATCAAACCAACTAATCCCTTGACTTTCCTTTGCTTTAGCAAAGGTTAACTAAGTGGAATTAAGATTCAGCTTTCATTACTATTGATAAGGATAACTAATTTGGACTTCCAATTTCTCATACCTTGCCAAAAGTTTGCTTTACAGTTATTTATTCATTTTAATTGCCATTTAATTTACTCGTCATTAAATTACTTGCCCCTCATTCTTGAAACCCCAATTTGCAATCTCCATAGCCAATAATAAGAACATACTTCCCTGCAGTTCCTTGAGAAGACGATCCGAGGTTAAATACTCGGTTATCAATTTTAAGGGGTTTGTTACTTGTGACAACCAAAACATTTGTACGAAAGGGATTTTTGTTGGTTTAGAAACTATATCTACAGCGCGACTGTTTTTATGACATTCTTTACTGACAAAAATCATGATCGTCAGACATCATAGAGAAGCTAGCCCGAAAAGGAAGACTAGATAGATTCTTGGCCAACAAAACCGACGAGCCAAGAAAGAGAAGACGGGACCAAGAGGTCGGACGGGTTGAACGACCACCCCACACTCCTGAGAGACATGTTCATATGATAAATGGAGGATTCGCAGGAGGAGGTATCTCTAAATCATCTTGTAAAAGACACCTTAAAGAGGTATATAACGTAGGGGAAGGAGAGAGGTCATCCGACCTCCCCACTATTACCTTTACCCAAGAAGATGCAACAGGCGTCATCCCGGGACATGATGATCCCATGGTCATCACCATCATATTGGCTAACGCTAACCTCCACAGAACATTAATCGACCAGGGAAGTTTCGCGGACATCTTATTCAAAACCGCCTTCGACAAACTTGGCCTACAGAAAAAAGAGCTCAGAGCGTATCCAAATAGCTTGTTCGGACTGGGAGACAACCCGATCCAACCACTCGGGTATATCTCACTACACACAACCTTTGGAAAGGGAACCCGGTCAAAGACACTTAACATAGACTACATTGTAGTCGACGTGAGCTCAGCTTACAAAAGGTCGCCACAGTGGTCTCGACTCCACATCTATGCATGAAGTTCCCAACTCCAAAAGGGATCGCCACGATAAAAGGAGACCAAAAAACTGCACGTCGCTGTTATAATGAAATTCTGAACCTTAAAGGCAACCCAAAAGGGGAGGAAGTCAACACTATTGAACTCGGGGGAATGCGAGCTCGCGAAGAACTTCGTCCACAACCTGAAGGCGAAAATGAAGAAGTCCAAATCGGCGACGCCCGGGATAGGTGATGAGCGGATAATTCATACGCTTTTTGGCATTGTTTTTAGTATGTTTTTAGTATATTTTAGTTAGTTTTTATTATGTTTTTATTATTTTTTAAATAAAAATCACTTTTCTGGGCTTTACTATGAGTTTGTGTGTTTTTCTGTGATTTCAGGTATTTTCTGGCTGAAATTGAGGGACCTGAGCAAAAATCTAATTCAGAGGCTGAAAAAGGACTGCAGATGCTGTTGGATTCTGACCTCCCTGCACTCAAAGTGGATTTTCTGGAGCTACAGAAGCCCAATTGGCACGCTCTTAATTGAGTTGGAAATTAGACATCCTGGGCTTTCCAGAAATATATAATAGTTCATACTTTACCCGAGATTTGATGGCCCAAATAGGCGTTCCAAGTCAGCTCAAGAATTTTGGTGTTTAACTCCAGAACTGGCACAAAAGCTGGAGTTAAACGCCCAAACTGGCATAAAAGCTGGCGTTTAACTCCAAGAAATGTCTCTACACATGAAAGCTTCAATGCTCAGCCCAAGCACACACCAAGTGGGCCCCGGAAGTAGATTTTTACAATAAACACCCTAGCTTACTCATTTTTTGAACCCTAGGTCACTAGTTTACTATAAATACTACTTTCAGTGATTCATCTTGTACCTCATGACATTCTACACATTTCATATTATATATTCTACGGCATGAGTCTCTAAACCCCATTGTTGGGGGTGAGGAGCTCTGCTGTTCTTCACGAATTAATGCAATTACTACTGTTTTCCATTCTATCACGCTTGCTTCTATTCTAAGCTATTCATTCGCACTTCAACCTGACGAATGTGATGATCCGTGACAATCATCATCATTCTCACCCATGAACGCGTGCCTGACAACCACCTCCGTTCTACATGCAATCAAGCTTGAATGTGTATCTCTTGGATTTCTAATCTAAGATTGGAACCTTCGTGGTATAGGCTAGAATTATTGGCGGCCATTCCTGAGATCCGGAACGTCTAAACCTTGTCTATGGTATTCTGAGTAGGATCTGGGAAGGGATGGTTGTGACGAGCTTCAAACTCGCGATTGTTGGGCGTGTGACAGACGCAAAAGGATCAATGGATCCTATTCCAGCATGATCGAGAACCGACAGATGATTAGCCGTGCGGTGATAGCGCATTTGGAATGTTTTCACTGAGAGGACGGGAAGTAGCCATTGAAAACGGTGATGCCCAACATAAAGCTTGCCATGGGAGGAGTCTTGCGTGCATGAAGAAGAAGACAGTAGGAAAACAGAGGTTCAGAAGACAAAGCATCTCCAAAGCCTCAACCTGTTATTCATTACTGCATAACAAGTATTTATTTCATGTTCTTTTACTTTTTACAATTAAATATGAGAATTACTGATATCCTGACTAAGAGTTACAAGATAACCATAGCTTACTTCAAGCCGACAATCTCCGTGGGATCGACCCTTACTCACGTAAGGTATTACTTGGACGACCCAGTGCACTTGCTGGTTAGTTGTGCGGAGTTACAAAAGTGTGATTGTAATTTCGTGCACCAAGTTTTTGGCGCCGTTGCCGGGGACATAAAAAAATCTTTTAAAAAAATTGTTCTTGGTGTTCATCTTGATCTTCAAAGTGTTCTTGGTGTTCATCTTGACATTCAAAGTTTTCTTGTTTGTTCTCTGTGTTTTGATCTAAAATTTCTAAGTTTAGTGTCATTTTGTTGTTTTTCTCTTTCTGCATTAAAATTCAAAAATAAAAAAATATCCTTTCCTTATTTTACTCATAAATTTCGAAATTTTGCATTAATTTAGTCAAAGATTTTCAAAATCATATCTTTTTTTTAGTCGAGTCAATATTCTAATTTCAAAAATTGATCTTTCCAAGTCTTTTTTAAAAATCAAATCTTTTTAATTTCTTCAATCATATCTTTTCAATCATATCTTTTTTTTTATTTGTAATCATATCTTCTAAATCATATCTTTTTCAAAATAATTTTCAATCATATCTTTTTAATTGCTAATTTCAAAATCTTTTTAATTAATTAATTAATTTAGTTTTCAATTTGTTTTTATTTTATTTTATTCCCTTTTTGTTTTTGAAACTTTAATATATTTTCCATTTATTTTACTTTATTTTATTCGGTTAATTTTAATTAAAATAAAATAAAAACAAAAATATATTTTATTTGCAATCCACATCATCTCCCTTTCTCCATCATGGACCTAAGTGGAAGTGAACAGTTCAGAAGGACTCTGAGGTCATATGCTAACCCCATTACAGCTGCATATGGGAATAGCATCTATATACCTCCCATCAAAACAAGCAGCTTTGAGCTAAATCCTCAGCTCATTATCATGGTGCAGCAAAATTGCCAGTATTCCGATCTTCCACAGGAAGAACCTACTGAGTTTCTGGCATAGTTCTTATAAATTGCTGACACAGTACGTGATAAAGAAGTGGATCAGGATGTCTACAGATTATTATTGTTTCCATTTGCTGTAAAAGATCAAGCTAAGAGGTGGTTAAATAACCAACCCACAGCAAGCATAAAAACATGGAGACAATTAACAGACAAATTCCTGAATCAATTTTACCCTCCAAAAAGGATGACACAGCTAAGGCTGGACATCCAAGGCTTTAAACAAGAGGATCATGAATCCCTTTATAATGCCTGGGAGAGGTACAGAGGGATGCTGAGAAAATTCCTCAAGAACAGATTGTTGAACTTAATCAGCAATTACTCCTTATGACAAAACAATTAGCAGAATTCAAAGAGATGCTCCAAGACACTAAAAATGCTAACAAGAATATAGAAGCACAATTGAATCAAACAAGACAGCAGCTATCTAAACAGATAACTGAAGAATGCCAAGCTGCCCAACTAAGGAGCGGGAAAACATTAAATAATTCAGTTCAAGGAAGCAAAAAGTCAAGAAAGGAACAAATGACAGAGGATGATCAACCCACTGCCCAAAATCCCTCTGAGGACAGCAAGAGCCCAGAGAGGAATAATTCTGGCATTCAAACGCCAGAAAAGGGGGAAAAGTTGGCGTTAAACGCCCATTCCTTGCCCAGTTCTGGCGTTCAAACGCCAATGAGGGATCAGACACCTGCAAGTGCTGATAGTAACCCCTCTAAGAAGGCTTCTCCTACCACTTCTGTAGGGAATAAACCTGCAGCAACTAAGGTTGAAGAATATAAAGCCAAGATGCCTTATCCTCAGAAACTCCGCCAAGCGAAACAGGATAAACAATTTGCCCGCTTTGCAGACTATCTCAGGACTCTTGAAATAAAGATTCCATTTGCAGAGGCACTTGAGCAAATACCCTCTTATGCTAAGTTCATAAAAGAGATCTTAAGTCATAAGAAGGATTAGAGAGAAACTGAAAAAGTGTTTCTCACTGAAGAATGCAGTGCAATCATTCTGAAAAGCTTACCAGAGAAGCTTCAAGATCTAGGAAGCTTTATGATACCATGCACATTAGAGGGTGCCTGTACCAAGACAGCCCTATGTGACCTTGAAGCAAGTATCAATCTAATACCTGCATCCACTATCAGAAAGCTTGGGTTGACTGAAGAAGTCAAACCAACCCAGATATGTCTTCAACTTGCTGATGACTCCATTAAATATCCATCAGGCATCATTGAAGACATGATTGTCAAGGTTGGGCCATTTGTCTTTCCCACTGACTTTGTAGTGCTGGAAATGGAGGAGCACAAGAGTGCAACTCTCATTCTAGGAAGACCTTTCCTAGCAACTGGACGAACTCTTATTGATGTACAAAAAGGGGAAGTGACCCTGAGAGTTAATGAGGATGAGTTCAAGTTAAATGATGTCAAAACTATGCAGCATCCAGACACATCAAATGACTGCATGAGCACTGATATTATTGACTCTTTAGTGGAAGAGACCAATATGACTGAGAGTCTTGAATCAGAGCTAGAAGACATCTTTAAAGATGTTCAGCCTGATCTGGAGGAATCAGAGGAAATAAAAGTACCTCTGAAAATCCCTCAGGAAGAGGAGAAACCCCCTAAACCTGAGCTCAAACCACTACTACCATCCTTGAAATATACATTTCTGGGAGAGGGTGACACTTTTCCAGTGATCATAAGCTCTGCTTTAAATCCACAGGAAAAGAAAGCACCAATTCAAGTGCTAAGGACACACAAGACAGTTCTTGGGTGGTCCATAAGTGACCTTAAGGGCATTAGCCCAGCAAGATGTATGCACAAGATCCTATTAGAGGATGATGCTAAGCTAGTGGTTCAACCACAGAGGCGGCTAAATCCAGCCATGAAGGAAGTGGTGCAGAAAGAGGTCACTAAGTTACTAGAGGCTGGGATTATTTATCCTATTTCTGATAGCCCCTGGGTGAGCCCTGTCCAAGTTGTCCCCAAGAAGGGAGGCATGACAGTGGTTCATAATGAAAAGAATGAACTGGTTCCCACAAGAACAGTTACAGGGTGGCGTATGTGTATTGATTACAGAAGGCTCAATACAGCCACCAGAAAGGATCATTTTCCTTTACCATTCATAGACCAAATGCTAGAAAGACTAGCAGGTCATGAATACTACTACTTTTTGGATGGCTATTCAGGCTACAACCAAATTGCAGTGGATCCTCAAGACCAAGAGAAAACAGCATTCACATGTCCATCTGGAGTATTTGCTTACAGAAGAATGCCTTTTGGTCTATGCAATTCACCTGCAACCTTTCAGAGGTGCATGCTCTCTATTTTCTCTGATATGGTAGAGAAATTCCTGGAAGTCTTCATGGAATGACTTCTCAGTATTTGGAGACTCATTCAGCTCCTGTCTTGATCATCTAGCACTTGTCTTGAAAAGGTGCCAAGAAACTAACCTGGTCTTAAACTGGAAAAAATGTCACTTTATGGTGACTGAAGGAATTGTCCTTGGGCGGGACAGAAAACCAGGTAGCTGATCATCTGTCCCAGTTAGAACCAGTGGCTGGGGCGTCCCTCCCTTCCACTGAGATCTCTGAGACCTTTCCGGATGAGCAACTCTTTGCCATTCAGGAGGCACCATGGTTTGCAGACATTGCAAATTATAAAGCTGTGAGGTTCATGCCCCAGGAGTACAGCAGGATGCAAAAGAAAAAACTAATTTCTGATGCAAAGTACTACTTATGGGATGAACCATATCTCTTTAAGAAATGCACTGATGGAATGATCCGCAGATGCGTCCCTAGAGAGGAGGCACAGAAGATCCTGTGGCATTGCCATGGATCACAGTATGGAGGACATTTCGGAAGTGAGCGAACAGCCACTAAAGTCCTCCAATGTGGCTTCTATTGGCCTACTCTCTATAGAGATGCCCGAGAATTTGTGCGTAACTGTGACAGTTGCTAAAGAGTTGGTAACTTGCCTCATGGTTATGCCATGCCTCAACAAGGGATCTTAGAGATTGAGTTGTTTGATGTATGGAGTATTGACTTCATGGGTCCTTTTCCACCATCATACTCAAACACTTACATTCTGGTGGCAGTAGACTACGTATCTAAATGGGTGGAAGCAATTGCCACACCCACTAATGATACCAAGACTGTGCTGAAGTTCCTCCAGAAACAAATTTTCAGCAGATTTGGTGTTCCCAGAGTACTAATCAGTGACGGGGGAACCCATTTCTGCAATAAACAGCTTTACTCTGCTATGGTTTGATATGGAATTAGCCACAAAGTAGCAACTCCGTATCATCCTCAGACAAATGGGCAGGCTGAAGTCTCTAATAGAGAACTAAAGAGAATCCTGGAACGGACTGTAATTGCCCGTAGAAAGGATTGGGCAAAGAGCTTGGATGATGCTCTGTGGGCATACAGAACAGCATTCAAGACTCCTATAGGAACCTCTCCATACCAGCTTGTGTATGGCAAGGCTTGTCATCTGCCCGTGGAACTGGAACATAAAGCCTACTGGGCAACCAGATTCTTAAACATGGATGCTAAGTTAGCTGGTTAGAAAAGATTGCTCCAGCTAAATGAGCTGGAAGAGTTCAGACTCAATGCTTTTGAAAATGCAAAAATTTATAAGGAAAAAGCAAAAAAGTGGCATGACAAGAAATTGTCATCCAGAGTCTTTGAGCCAGGACAAAAAGTTCTACTATTCAACTCTAGGCTCAGATTATTCCCTGGGAAATTAAAATCCCGGTGGAGGGGACCATATGTGATAACAGGAGTGTCACCATATGGATATGTTGAGCTTCAAGATATTGATTTTGACAAAAAGTTCATTTTTAATGGACAGAGAATCAAACATTATCTTGAAAGCAATTTTGAGCAAGAAGGCTCAAAACTGAGGCTTGAATGAAGCTCAGTAAGAGTCTAGCTAAAGACAATAAAGAAGCGCTTGCTGGGAGGCAACTCAGCCATTAGCAAGTTATTTATTTTAATTAATACTTGTAGAGGTTTGATATACATTTTCATCAAAGGCTAAGCATCAAAATTAAAGGAATTCACAGAGTTACAGAAGGATTAAGTACAAAAAGCAGAGAAAAGGAGCTTGCTGGCAAGAAAACGCCAGTAAGGGGCATTTTGGGCGTTAAACGCCAGAATGGGTACCATTCTGGGCGTTTAACGCCAGATTTGCAGTATCCTGGGCGTTCAGTAAAACACCCAGTGATAAAGGAGTTTCTAGCGTTTAACGCCAGCCAGGGTACCTGGCTGGGCGTTAAACGCCCATAATGGCCAACAACTGGGCGTTAAACGCCAGAATGGATACCATTCTAGGCGTTTAACGCCAGATAGACAGGGGGAGGAGATTTTGTTTCCAACTTCAATTTTTTTCAAATTTTCATGTTTTGACTCATAATTTTCTGCATAAACATGTTTCAAACTTTCATCATTCACCCTCAATTCTCATCATTCAATAATTTTCTAAATTATTTCTCAAAATTCTTTTAAATCCTTTCCAAATCTTCTCCAAAAACTCAAATATCTTCTCAAATTCTTTCCATATCTTTTCATATCTCTCTCAAATTTTTCGAAAGCCATCCCCTCCTCCTATAAATATAGTTTCGGCCATCCCCTCCTCTACACCATTCGAATTTACCTCTTCTCCACTCTCCTCCCTTTCCTTTCTTTTGCTTGAGGGCAAGCAAACCTCTAAGTTTGGTGTACCTTTCTGTGATCACTGAGCTAAGACTCATCAAGATCATGGCACCTAAGGGAAAAAAAACCAAATCAAGAGGCAAGAAAGAGAATACTCCAAAGAGTCTTTGGAATCAAGAGAGGTTCCTAACCAAAGAATATGCAGACCATTACTACAAAATAATGGGTCTGAGGTCAGTGATCCCGGAATTTAAATTCAATCTGAAAGAAGATGAATATCCGGAGATCCAAGAACAAATTTGAAACAGAGGATGGGAACTTCTAGCCAATCCTGAAACAAAGGTTGGAAGAAATATGGTTCAGGAATTCTACTCAAATCTGTGGCTGACAGATAAGCAGAGAATGACTGGAACCGCCTTTCATACTTATAGAACCATGGTCAGAGGAAGAATTATTTACTTCCATCTGGACAAAATAAGAGAGGTCTTCAAACTGCCTAAACTACAAGATGATCCTGAATCCTTTAATAGGAGAATGGTGAGAGTAGATAAGGGGCTTGATCAAGTTCTAGAGGATATATGCCTCCCTGGAACTAAGTGGATAACCAATTCCAAAGGTGTCCCAAACCAACTCAGGAGAGGAGATCTCAAACCAGTTGCAAGAGGTTGGCTGGACTTCATTGGGCGTTCTATATTGCCCACTAGCAACCACTCTGAGGTCACTGTCAAAAGAGCAGTGATGATTCATTGTATTATGCTTGGAAAGGAAGTGGAGATTCATCATCTGATTTCTTGTGAGATTTACACAATTACAAACAAGAACTCCACTGAAGCCAAACTGGCCTACCCAAGCTTAATTTCTCTGCTATGTAAAGATGCTGGGGTGAGGATGGGAGTAGATGAATTCATCCCAATTGACTCTGAGGTCACTGTCAAAAGAGCAGTGATGATTCATTGTATTATGCTTGGAAAAGAAGTGGAGATTCATCATCTGATTTCTTGTGAGATTTACACAATTGCAAACAAGAACTCCACTGAAGCCAAACGCCAAACTGGAAGCTTAATTTCTCTGCTATGTAAAGATGCTGGGGTGAGGATGGGAGTAGATGAATTCATCCCAATTGAACACCCAATCACCAAGAAGTCAATGGAAGGACAAGTGCAAGACAACTCCATCAAAAAGAGGGCGCAGGAGTTCCTCCCAGAAATTCCTGAAATTGACTATTGGACCCGCTTAGAAGCATCTGTTACCAAGCTGCAAGAAGCTATGAAACAACTTAAGGAAGAACAACAGAATCAAAATTGCATGCTCTGCAAGCTGCTGAAGGAACAGGAGAAGCAGGGGTGTAAGCTACAGGAGCTGAAGCGCCAGAAGCTCTCCCTTGAAGGACCAACCACCCCACAAATTGAGGGAGCATCCACTTCTCAAAATCAAGGTTGTTGAGTCCTAACTCTGTGATAACCTTTATTATTAAGAGTCATTTATTTTTCTGCTTTTAATTTTCTGTCTTCTATTATTATGGGTCTGCTCTTATATTTATCTTTGAGTCTTATTTTTATTCCATAATCAATAAAATTAGAGTTTATGTCTTAAAGCTATGAATGTCCTATGAATCCATCACCTTTCTTAAATAAAAAGTGTTTTTAACTGAAAAAGAAAAAGAAGTACATGAATTTCGAATTTTAAAACAGTTTAATTATTTTGATGTGTTGGCAATACTCTTGTTCTCTGAATGAATGCTTGAACAGTGCATATTTTTGAATTTGATTGTTTATGAATGTTAAAATTGTTGGCTCTTGAAAGAATGAAAGAAAAAGGAGAAATGTTATTTGATGATCTGAAAAATCATAAAATTGATTCTTGACGCAAGAAAAAGCAGTGAATAGAAAGCTTGCATGAAAAAAAAAAGAGAAAAGCAAGCAGAAAAAGCCAATACCCCTTTAAACCAAAAGGCAAGGGTGATAAAAAGGATCCAAGGCTTTGAGCATCAGTGGATAGGAGGGCCTAAAGGAATAAAATCCTGGCCTAAGCGGCTAAACCAAGCTGTCCCTAACCATGTGTTTGTGGCGTGAAGGTGTCAAGTGAAAACTTGAGACTGAGCGGTTAAAGTCGTGGTCCAAAGCAAAAAAAAAAAAGAGTGTGCTTAAGAGCTCTGGACACCTCTAGTTGGGGACTTTAGCAAAGCTGAGTCACAATCTGAAAAGGTTCACCCAGTTATGTGTCTGTGGCATTTATGTATCCGGTGGTAATACTGGAAAACAAAGTGCTTAGGGTCACGGCCAAGACTCATAAAGTAACTGTGTTCAAGAATCAACATACTTAACTAGGAGAATCAATAACACTATCTGGATTCTGAGTTCCTATAGAAGCCAATCATTCTGAACTTCAAAGGATAAAGTGAGATGCCAAAACTATTCAGAGGCAAAAAGCTAAAAGCCCCGCTCATCTAATTAACACTGATCTTCATAGATGTTTTTGGAATTCATTGTATATTCTCTTCTTTTTATCCTATTTGATTTTTAGTTGCTTGGGGACAAGCAACAATTTAAGTTTGGTGTTGTGATGAGCGGATAATTCATACGCTTTTTGACATTGTTTTTAGTATGTTTTTAGTATATTTTAGTTAGTTTTTATTATGTTTTTAAATAAAAATAACTTTTCTGGGCTTTACTATGAGTTTGTGTGTTTTTCTGTGATTTCAGGTATTTTCTGGCTGAAATTGAGGGACCATGATCAAAAATCTGATTCAGAGGCTGAAAAAGGACTGCAGATGCTGTTGGATTCTGACCTCCCTGCACTCAAAGTAGATTTTCTGGAGCTATAGAAGCCCAATTGGCGCGCTCTCAATTGCGTTGGAAAGTAGACATCCTGGGCTTTCCATCAATATATAATAGGCCCGAGATTTGATGGCCCAAATAGGCGTTCCAAGTCAGCTCAAGAATTTTGGCGTTTAACTCCAGAACTGGCACAAAAGCTGGAGTTAAACGCCCAAACTGGCATAAAAGCTGGCGTTTAACTCCAGGAAATGTCTCTACACATGAAAGCTTCAATGCTCAGCCCAAGCACATACCAAGTGGGCCCCGAAAGTAGATTTTTACAATAAACACCCTAGCTTACTCATTTTTTGAACCCTAGGTCACTAGTTTACTATAAATACTACTTTCAGTGATTCATCTTGTACCTCATGACATTCTACACATTTCATATTATATATTCTATGGCATGAGTCTCTAAACCCCATTGTTGGGGGTGAGGAGCTCTGCTGTTCTTCATGAATTAATGTAATTACTACTGTTTTCCATTCTATCACGCTTGCTTCTATTCTAAGATATTCATTCGCACTTCAACCTGATGAATGTGATGATCCGTGACAATCATCATCATTCTCACCCATGAACGGTGCCTGACAAGCACCTCCGTTCTACATGCAATCAAGCTTGAATGTGTATCTCTTGGATTTCTAATCTAAGATTGGAACCTTCGTGGTATAGGCTAGAATTATTGGCAGCCATTCCTGAGATCGGGAACGTCTAAACCTTGTCTGTGGTATTCTGAGTAGGATCTGGGAAGGGATGACAATTAAATATGAGAATTACTGATATCTTGACTAAGAGTTACAAGATAACCATAGCTTGCTTCAAGCCAAAAATCTCCGTGGGATCGACCCTTACTCACGTAAGGTATTACTTGGACGACCCAGTGCACTTGCTGGTTAGTTGTACGGAGTTACAAAAGTGTGATTGTAATTTCGAGCACCAATAGGACAACAAACATAGGTGTAATTTAACAACCCTGATTTTCGAGTATGCGAGATCTTTTCTGAAGGCACGGATTTCTCCAGAAGACCAGTAAAGGGAACACCTCTTATATATCATAAAGTATCTTAATCCTAATTGTCATTATGTCATTTTTAAGCTAGAACCTTTTCTGAGGCAAGCTCGATAACGCAATCACGAAGAACCTAGTTTTTGAAATGTATCATTTAGGACTTTTGATTCTAGTTTTCGTAAATAGTCTCAGTTTGATGAACCGAACTCGATTCATGAGAGAAGAGAGATAATAGTATAATATTAGTATTATATTAGTATTGGAAGATTCTTGAATGATATTATAAGGTTACCTGGTCTGTTTTAGTTAAAAACAGGAAATTGGTTTAACCAGGTTTACGGTTTACTGGTGCAGCTTAGCACCAGCACTCTCTGATGACTTTATCAATGCTAAGGCCTCATCATACATGTTATATTCTCATAATAAATATGTTACTAGTGTCATTTATGCTAGTAGCTCAGAAAATAATTTTTAGAGATGTTTTTACGAGTGTTCCGATACACCTAGTTTTAGTAGTTGTACACTAGAGATATTTTAATATTATTTTAATCCACCTCCAAGCCAACCAATCACAACTCAACTTACACCCCAAGACACTCCAAGGCTGGTCATTTACTCCCTTTGGCCGAAAATAACAAGAGAGAAAACTTCATGAACACTTGATCTTCAAAACTTGATTTCTTCTTAACCAAAACTCAAATCAAAACTCTGATTTCACCAAAATGATCCTCTCTTCTTCCTCTACATAACCATGTAACTTATCAAGGCTGGAAATAAGGTGAGATAGCTGTTCCTTTCCCCATTTAATTTAGTTTTCAAGGAAACATGCTTAAACATGTGTTTTCTTGATGTTCTTCCTTAGGAATCATGCTTAACTTGACTTGAGGGCCAAGAAACGTGACTTTCTATCAAGTCTAAGGTTATAAATCATCTCCTAACGTGCTGAGGGAGATTTGGTTAGTTGAGGGTTTTTGGATTTAAAGTTGTTCTTGATGTGATTTAGAAGGAAAAAGTGCTAAAGGACCACCTAAAAGTCTAACTGAATTAGGAGCAGCAAAACCAGGTAGGGTTTGACGAATTTAATCTTGATTGATTGTGTATGAGTTTTGTGATTATGATATGGTTTGGCTGTGCTTGAAATTGATTGTTTATATGAGTAATTCTTGTTGAAATTTTGGTGAAAATTTGATGAAATTTGATGAAATTCAAGCTTTAAAGTTCATGTTCTTGGGGAAGCTGGAAAAATGAAACCATAGGCTTAAATTGAGGTTCAATTTGTGTTGAAATCATGTAGAAAAGATGGGGTTTTAGTGGCTGCTAATTTATTATGAATTATGGTAAAAATCGATTGTTGAAAAGACTGAAAAACGGGTAAAAACAGAGAAAGAATCTGTAGAATTTACGAAGAACACGAAGAACACTTTGAGTGTGGTGAAGAACAATGAAGAACACCTTTTAGATCTTAGAAAGGGCAAGGAAGTAAATATTTTGGTGTTTGAGGGGTTATTTTATAATTTCTGAAAGTTAGGGTGGTTAAAGTAGAAATATTAAAAGTTACAGGTGGTAAAAAGTGAATTTTAAAGGTTAAAAGTTAAAGTGGGGTAATTTTCGAAAATATATTAATAAAATAATAAATAATAGTGAGGCAAAGATAAAGGAAAGATATAAAGTTGAAGAAAAGATAAGAACCAAAGAAAAATCTGTAGAGTTTTAATGACAGAAAAACAGACGGAGATTAGTGAATGAACTAGGACAACATAGTTAGTCCTTGAGTTGTGACTAGGGTAAGGTATAATATGAAAAGTTAAACTGTTTCAGTATAGACTTAATGAACCTATACTTGGGACAGGCTAACTATTCATACCGAAATTTACATAAGCTTTAAATACATACGTTAAGCAGAGAAATCAAAGTAGAGTAGAGAAACACAGAAAATAGAGTAACCAGAGTAAAGTAAAGAGATAAAGAGAAAAAGAGTAATATAGATACAGAGGAAAGAGTAATCAGAGAAGAGTAAAGAGATACAGAGAACAGAGCGACTAGAACAGAGTAATAGAGATATAGAAAAAAGAGTAATGAGAGCAGAGTAAACAGATATAGAGAAAAGAGTAATCAGAGCAGAGTAAACAGACAAAGAGAGAACAGTAGTAAAACCCACGGACGGATAATTGGTTAAAAATGGGAAGTACCCACGAACTAAATGATCATTGATCTCGGGAAAATCTACAAACTGTTAACTGTTTTATATGCGGGAAAAACCCACAAACTGATAATCATTGATCTCGGGTATAACCCACGAACTGAGGATCATGTTTTTTGTTGTATGTTGATATTGGGTATAACCCACGAACTGAGGATCATGTTTGTTGTTGTATGTTGATCTCGGGGAAACCCACGAACTGAGGATCATTGTTTTGTTTGTGAATTGATCTCGGGGACGCCCACGAACTGAGGATCACTGTTTCCCCTTGTGCGTATATTATGGGGTCGGGCTTTGCGTCGACTGCCGGTAGTCACGAAGGGGTGGTATTCTTAACCACCGACACATATACACTAAGGACACAAAGGGAAACCATATCTGGGACTTGTTCCTAGGTAATGTCGGGTTGCAGGGTGTAATCCGACACGTGAGCTCATGGCCTGCATAGGACAGACATGCATCATACTTGGTTGTGCATTTCCTCTGTTATGATTGTTATATGAATGTATGATGTCCTTGTTTTTATTATATTCTCTGTGTTTGTGTTTTACTTTCTTATATTCTTCTGTTGGTGATCTGTTTTCAGTTTACTCTATTTTCTTTATTCATCTGTCTTCTGTTTACTGCATCTTTATATTCTGCTATATGTCCGCTAAGCAACACAGAATTAATGAACTTAACTAATAACTCCGGCCCTACTAAGAACTCCCCAGTTCTTACCCCTTCTCTCTCCCTTCCCTCTTCAGATGGAAGCAAGAGTTCCTTTCCGTAGTTCGATGACGATCGTTTGCAAAAAAGATTCCGCTCTAGGTAGTCTTCTGAGTCTAGGGTGAATCCCGTTCTCTATTTATATGTATATACTGTGAGACCAGCCAATGTCTGCACCCCGTTTGTACGTGAACTTTAACCTAAATCCTGTGTACGAGACTCCTGTTGTGTGGCTACTTGATGAGGTACCAGAGGAACGTCATGTGGCGATGTCTGATCGTGCAGAGGAGTAGTAGATGATGTTCCATCTTTTGGTGACGTTCCACCTGACTTGAGTTTTGAAGACTTAGAACGTACTTTCCCTCGCTTAGTAGTTTAGAGGGACTAGATGAGTATAGGGTCTAGGCTAGCCTGGGCGCCAGCTTAGGGACTTCTTGAACAGGTCACGACCTGGAATGTTGTATGTATATATATGTATATAGTTATTATCTAGCTATATCTAGGGGTGTTCTAACTAAAAGTCTATACTTAAATAAAGGCTAGATCACTGAATGTTGTTAACTATTTGATATGTATATAAGTGTGGTTATTTATAACTGTTATATCTGTTATTATTTGCGAGTTGATTGTGAATGATTCCGTTTATAAGTCCAAACATTTAAATAAAAATACCTCACAAATTAACTACGTTTTTAACAGGGAATCAGGCTCATATGATAAATAATAGATAATAATTAGGAAGACAAATTGGTAGCGCTCAGTTTCCGATATGATCTAGACATATTGAAAATTGGGTCGTTACAATTTGGTATCAGAGCAGTTTGTTCCCAGTAGAGCCTGGGGAGTGGACTGACTATGCTTCATTGCATACTCTACTTGTGTGTCTCATGCTGTTAGGGTATCTTCAAGATACATTTGGCATGTATGTCTATGAGTGCTCATTTTGGGAATGTTCGTGCTTAGCTTGAGATATTAAGACTGATCACCTTAATATTGATTGTTTTGGTACAGATAAGACCTCAATGACTGTGAATAGGCATGGTTTAATCGAGCTCCGAACGATGAATCGACGTGAGCCACAACTATTGGTGCACGAATTGTAAATCACACTTTTTACAACTCGTACCATTAACCAGCAAGTGCACTGGGTCGTCCAAGTAATACCTTACGTGAGTAAGGGTCGATCCCACGGAGATTGTTGGCTTGAAGCAATATATGGTTATCTTGTAACTCTTAGTCAGGAAGACAATAAAATAATTCACTTATCAAATATGATTGCAAGGAATAAAAGGGCAGAACACAAATTATACTTGTATGCAATGATGGAGAATAGGTTGGAGTTTTGGAGATGCTTTGTCTTCTGAAATTCTGCTTTCCTCTGTTTTCTGATTCACGCACGCATGTCCTTCTATGGCAAGCTGTGTGTTGGTGGATCACCGTTGTCAATGGCTACCATCCATCCTTTCAGTAAAAAGGGTCCAGATGCGCTGTCACTGCACGGTTAATCATCTGCAGGTTCTCAATCGTACCGGAATAGGATTTACTATCCTTTTGTGTCTGTCACTATGCCCAGCACTCATGAGTTTGAAGCTCGTCACAGTCATTCAATCCCTGAATCCTACTTGGAATACCACAGACAAGGTTTAGACTTTCCGGATTCTCTTGAATACTGCCATCAATCTAGCTTATACTACGAAGATTCTGATTAAGAGATCTAAGAGATATTCATTCATTCTATGGTGGAACATAAGTGGTTGTCAGGCATGTGTTCGTGGAGGAATGATGATGATTGTCACGTTCATCACATTCATATTGAAGGGCGAATGGATATCTTAGTTAGGAACACACATGTTTGAATGGAAAACAGAAATACTTGCATTAATTCATCGAGACACAGCAGAGCTCCTCACCCCCAACAATGGAGTTTAGAGACTCATGCCATCAAAAGATACAAAGTTCAGATCTAAAAATGTCATCAGGTGCGAAATAAACCTCTAAAAGTTGTTTAAATACTAAACTAGTAACCTAGGTTTACAGAAAATGAACAAACTATGATAGATGGTGCAGAAATCTACTTCTGGGGCCCACTTGGTGTGTGCTGGGGCTGAGACTTAAGCTAATCACGTGCATAGGGCTGTTTTGGGCATTCAACGCCAGCTTTGGATCCTTTTCTGGCGTTGAACTCCACTTTGTAACTTGTTTCTGGCGCTGGACGCCAGACTGCAGCATGGAACTGGCGTTGAACGCCAGTTTACATCATCTATCCTTGAGCAAAGTATGGACTATTATATATTACTGGAAAGCCCTGGATGTCTACTTTTCAACGCAGTTAGAATCGTGCCATTTAGAGTCCTGTAGCGCCAGAAAATCTACTTTGAGTGCAGAGAGGTCAGAATCCAACAGCATCAGCAGTCCTTTTTTAGCTTGAATCAGATTTCTGCTCAGCTCCCTCAATTTCAGCCAGAAAATACTTGAAATTACAGAAAAACACACAAACTCATAGTAAAGTCTAGAATTATGAATTTTGCCTAGAAACTAATGAAAATAAACTAAAAACTAACTAAAACATACTAAAAACTATATGAAATTAACCCCAAAAAGCGTATAAAATATCCGCTCATCACAACACCAAACTTAAACTGTTGCTTGTCCTCAAGCAACTATATAAATAAAATAGAATACAAATAATTTAAGAAGCAATAATATCTCAGAGTTTTTGAGTGAAGCTCAGATTCTAATTAGATGAGCGGGGCTAGTAGCTTTTTGCTTCTGAACAGTTTTGGCATCTCACTTTATCCATTGAAGCTCAGAGTGATTGGCATCTATAGGAACTCATAATTCAGATAGTGATATTGATTTTCCTAGTTCAGTATGTTGATTCTTGAACACAGCTACTTTATGAGTCTTGGCCGTGGCCCTAAGTACTTTGTTTTCCAGTATTACCACCGGATACATAAATGCCACAGACACATAATTGGGTGAACCTTTTCAGATTGTGACTCAGCTTTGCTAAAGTCCCCAATTAGAGGTATCCAGGGTTCTTAAGCGCACTCTTCTTTTTGCTTTGGACCTTGACTTTAACCGCTCAGTCTCAAGTTTTCACTTGACACCTTCACGCCACAAGCACATGGTTAGGGACAGCTTGGTTTAGCCGCTTAGGCTAGGATTTTATTCCTTTAGGCCCTCCTATCCACTGATGCTCAAAGCCTTGGGGTCCTTTTTTATTACCCTTGCCTTTTGGTTTTAAGGGCTATTGGCTTTTTCTGCTTGTTTTTTTTTTTGCAAGCTTTTGTATTCACTGCTTTTTCTTGTTTCAAGAATCATTTTTTTTATGATTTTTCAGATTATCAATAACATGTCTTATGTTTATCATTCTTTCAAGAGCCAACATATTTAACAGTCTTAAACATCAAATTCAAAAGATATATGCACTGTTCAAGCATTCATTCAGAAGACAGAAAGTATTGCCACCACATGTAAATAATTAGAATTTATCTTATTAAAAACTTGAAAAATATTGCCTCTTATTCTAAAGAAATTATTCTATTTTATTCATGTTTAATGATGATGATAAAATTAAATTATAGCTTAATTGGGGATAAAATAAAAAATATAGATACTAATTACTACTATATGACTCCTAAGGTAAAACTAAAATAAGAACAGTTATCACAGAGTTAAGGCTAAGATTGGAATTTAACAACCTTTGTTCTGGGAAGTGGATGTTCCTCTAATCTGCGGGTGCCTCCTTGTTCTAAAGAAAATTTTCTATTTTATTCATGTTTAATGATGATGAGAAAAATAAATTATAGCTTAATTGGCGATAAAATCAAAATATAAATACTAATTACCATTATATGACTCCTAAGGTGATGAACTTGAATAAGCCAACATCTTTGCAGAGCATAGAGATTAGGCTTGGATAAATACTAATCACCATTATATGTTTAATATAAATACTAATTACCATTATATAAATACTAATTATTCATGTTATTTCCATCTTTACTCCAACATCTTTGCAGAGCATAGAGATTAGGCTTGGATAAGCCAACCTGGCATCCTTGGAGTTCTTATTGGTAAGTATGTAGAATTCAGATGGGATCAGTTGATGAACTTCTACTTCTTTTTCCAACATAATGCAATGGATCATCACTGCTCTTCTAATATTGACTTCAGAACGGTTGCTGGTGGGCAATATAGAACGCCCAATGAAGTCCAGCCATCCTCTGGCGACTGGTTTGAGATCTTCTCTCTTGAGTTGATTTGGGGCACCCTTCGTGCTGGTGGTCCACCTAGCTCCAGGGATGCATATATCCTCTAGAATCTTATCCAGGCCCTTGTTTATTCTCATCATTCTCCTATTGAAGGAGTCTGGATCATCTTTCAGCTGAGGTAGCTTAAAGATCTCCCTGATTTTGTCAGGGTGGATGTGAACAATCTTTCCTCTGACCACAGTCCTATAGTCATAGAGGGCAGCTCCAGATATTCTCTGCCTGTCTGTTTGCCACAGATTAGCGTAGAATTCTTGAACCATATTCCTTCCCTCTTTCGTTTCAGGATTAGCTAGGACTTCCGAGTTCCTGTTTCGAATCTGCTCTTGGATCTCTGGATATTCATCTTCTTTCAGATCGAACTTGACTTTCGGGATCATAGATCTTAGACCCATTATTTTGTAGTAATGGTCTGAATGTTCTTTGGTTAAGAACCTCCCTTGATTCCAAAGTGGTTTTGGAACACTCTCTTTCTTGCCTCGCCACATATTAGCATAGAACTCCTGGACCATATTCCTTCCCACTTTCGTTTCAGGATTGGCTAGGATCTCCCAGTTCCTGATTCGGTTTTGCTCCTGGATCTCCGGGTATTCGTCTTCTTTCAGATCGAATCTAACTTCCGGGATCACTGATCTTAGACCCATTATTTTGTAATAATGGTCTGAATGTTCTTTAGTTAAGAACTTTCCTTGATTCCAAAGTGGTTTTGGAACACTCTCTTTCTTGCCTCTTGGAGTGGGTTGTTTTCCTTTAGGTGCCATGATCTTAGTGGGTATGGTTTAGTGATCACGGATAAACAAACCAAACTTAGAGGTTTGCTTGTCCTCAAGCAAAAGAAAAGAAAGGAGAGGGATAGAAGGAGAGCTAGTGTAGGATGGTGGATGAGAGGAAGGAGGCCGAATGGGTTTTAAAAGGGAGGGGGGTTTTCGAAAATAGGGAGAAAGATAAGATAGAAGATATGATTTTTTTTAAAAAAAAGTATGATAAGAAAAGATATAGTTTAAAATCGAAAAGATATGAAAGATATTTGAAAAAGATAAAATTGGATTTTTGAAAAAGATAATATGGAGATTTGAAAAAGATATTGATTAGTTGAAAAGATTTTTGAATGAAAAGAGATAGATTTGTTTTGAAAATTTTGAAAAAAGGATTTGTGCTTATGGATTAAGATACATTTAATATTTTTAAAGAAGGGTGTTTAGAAATTAGGGATTTTAGAAATCAGGGTTTGTAACATGTTTATGCAAGAAATCATGAATTGAAACATGAAAATTAAGATTAAAATGAAAAATATGAAGAAAAAATGAATTTACCTCCTCCCCACCATCCTGGCGTTTGAAGCCCAAACGCTGCATGTTTTGGGCGTTCAATGCCCAAATGCTGCCTCTCCTGGGCGTTCAACGCCCAGCTGTTGCTTCTTTCTGGCGTTGAACGCCAGGAACTCCTTTGTAACTAGGCGTTTTTCTGAACGCCCAGGACACTGTAAATCTGGCGTTAAATGCCCAGAAGGAGCTTCTTTCTATCGTTCAACGCCTAGAAGATGCTTCTTTCTGGCGTTTAACGCCCAGATGGCTATCCTTACTGGCGTTCAACGCCCAGTGGATGCTTCTTTTGGGCGTTGAACGCCCAAAACAGATTTTTACTGGCGTTTTCTTGCCAGTGAGCTCTTTTTCTCTGTTTTGTGTGCAGAATCCTTCTGTAACCCTGTGAACTTATATAATTGACTCTTTACCTTAGCATCAGTGAACTTTATGGCAGAGTAAAGCTGTTTGTTGCAGAAGTGAGTGCCCCATCACTGATTAGTACCCTGGGGACACCAAACCTGCTGAATATATGTTTCTGGAGGAATTTCAGCACTATTTTAGTATCATTGGTGGGTGTGGCAATGGCCTCAACCCATTTTGATACATAATCAACTGCCACCAGAATGTAATTGTTTGAGTATGATGGTGGGAAAGGCCCCATGAAATCAATAACCCATACATCAAACAACTTAATCTCCAAGATTCCTTGTTGAGGCATGGCGTAACAGTGAGACAAATTACCAGCTCTCTGGCAACTGTCACAGTTACGTACAAACTCTCGGGAATCTCTGTAGAGTGTAGGCCAGTAGAAGCCACATTGGAGGACCTTGGTGGCTGTTCGCTCACCTTCGAAATGACCTCCATATTGTGACCCATGGCAATGTCATAAGATCCTTTGTGCTTCTTCTTTAGGCACACACCTACGGATTATGCCGTCTGCACATCTCTTAAAGAGATAGGGTTCATCCCACAAGTAGTATTTTGCATCAGTAATTAATTTTTTCTTTTGTTGCCTGCTGTACTCCTTGGGAATGAACCTTGCAGCTTTGTAGTTTGCAATGTCTGCAAACCATGGTGTTTCCTGAATGGCAAACAAATGCTCATCCTGAGCTGAATGAGTCTCCATATACTGAGAAGTCATCCATGAAGACTTCCAGAAATTTTTCCACCATATCAGAGAAAATAGAGAGCATGTATCTCTGGAAGGTTGCAGGTGCATTACACAGCCCAAATGGCATCCTTCTATAAGCAAACACTCCAGATGGACATGTGAATGCTGTTTTCTCTTGATCCTGGGGATCTACTGCAATCTGGTTATAGCCTGAGTAGCCATCCAAAAACCAGTAATAATCATGACCTGCCAATCTTTCTAGCATCTGGTCTATGAATGGTAAAGGAAAATGATCCTTTCTGGTGGCTGTANACATTCTTCAGTGAGAAGAACTCTTTCAGTTTCTCTCCAATCCTTCTTATGACTCAAGATCTCTTTCATGAACTTGGCATAAGAAAGTATTTGCTCAAGTGCCTCTGCAAATGGAATCTTTATTTCAAGAGTCCTGAGATAATCTGCAAAGCGAGCAAATTGCTTATCCTGCTCCTCTTGGCGGAGTTTTTGAGGATAAGGTATCTTGGCTTTATATTCCTCAATCTTAGTTGCTGTAAGTTTATTTCCTACAGAAGTGGTTGAAGAAGCCTTTTTAGATGGGTTGTTATCAGCACTTGTGTGTGTCTGATCCCTCACTGGCAATTGAGTGCCAGAGTTAGAAGCTAGAGTGACGTTAGACGCCAGCTCCTCATCTGTTCCTGGCGTTTGAGTGCCAGAACTGTGCTTCTTTTGGGCGTTCAACGCCAGATCCTTGCTTGTTTCTGGCGTTGAACGCCAGTCCTGAGCATGGTCTGGGCGTTCAGCGCCAGCCTTCCACCCAACTTCTGGCGTTTTAGCGCCAGAATTATTTTTCCCTGGACTCTTACTGTCCTCAGATGGATTTTGGGTGGTTTGCTCATTTCTTGGTTTCCTGCTGCCTTGAAGTGGGGTATTTAGTGCTTTCCCACTTCTTAATTGAACTGCTTGGCATTCTTCTGTTATTTGTTTTGACAGCTGCTGCTTTGTCTACTTTAATTGTACTTCCATGTTTATATTAGCCATCCTTGTCTCTTGTAGTTTATCCTTGAATTCAGCTAACTGCTTTGTTAGAAAATCCAATTGCTGATTGAATTCAGCAGCTTGCTCTGCAGGATTGAGTTCAGCAGTTACTGTTTTAACATCTTCTTTCATGGAAGGGTCACTGCTTAGGTACAGATGCTGATTTCTAGCAACTGTATCAATGAGCTCTTGAGCTTCTTCAATTGTCTTTGTCATGTGGATAGATCCACCAGCTGAGTAATCTAGAGAGATCTGAGCTCTTTCTGTAAGCCCATAATAGAGGATGTCTAACTGAACCCACTCTGAAAATATTTCAGAGAGGCATTTTCGTAGCATCTCTCTGTATCTCTCCCAGGCATTATAAAGAGATTCATTATCTCCTTGTTTAAAGCCTTGGATGTCCAGCCTTAGCCGTGTCATCCGTTTTGGAGGAAAGTATTGATTCAGGAATTTTTCTGTCAGCTGTTTCCATGTCCTTATGCTAGCCTTAGGTTGGTTATTCAACCACCTCTTGGCTTGGTCTTTAACAGCAAATGAAAATAGTAATAATCTGTAGACATCCTGATCTACTTCCTTATCATGTACTGTGTCAGCAATTTGTAAGAACTGTGCCAGAAACTCTATAGGTTCTTCTTGTGGAAGACCGGAATACTGGCAGCTTTGCTGCACCATGATAATGAGCTGAGGATTCAACTCAAAGCTACTGACTCCAATGGAGGGTATGCAGATACTACTCCCATATGAAGCAGTAGAGGGGTTAGCATATGACCCCAGAGTCCTCCTGGACTGTTCATTTCCACTTAGATCCATGATGGAGAAAGGGAGATGATGTAAAATAAAAAATTTTATTTTTATTTATTTATTTAATTATTTCGAAAACAAAATAAATTAAAATAAAATAAATAAAAATAGGTGAAGATTTTCAAAAAAATGAGGAGGGAGAAAGTGGTCAGGAAGTTTTGAAAAAGATATTATTTGAAAAAGATTTTAAATTTTTTTAAAAAAAATCTGAATTTTAAAAATAAATTTCGAAAATTTGTTTTAAAAATAGAGAGAAAAGATATTTTTGAATTTAAAGAGGAAATAGAGAAACAATAAGATAGCACAAGATTTAAAATTTTTAGATCTAATGCTCCTTGTTTTCGAAAATTTTGGAGGGAAAACACCAAAGAACACCAAACTTAAAGATTTTAAGATCAAGGCACAAGGAAAACTCAAGAACACTTTGAGGACTCACAAGAACACAAGAACATGAAGAAAGAACACCAAACTTAAAATTTTTAGAAAACCAAAATATAATTTTTGAAAAACAAAGGAAAACCAACAAGAAAACACCAAACTTAAAGTTTGGCACGAGATTTAATAGAAAAATTATTTTTGAAAAATTTTTGAAAAGAAAATAAAAGACTCTGACCCAAAAGACAAAAATTTCCTAATCTAAGCAACAAGATTCACCGTCAGTTGTTCAAACTCAAACAATCCCCGGCAACGGCGCCAAAAACTTGGTGCATGAATTGTAAATCACACTTTTTACAACTTGTACCACTAACCAGCAAGTGCACTGGGTCGTCCAAGTAATACCTTACGTGAGTAAGGGTCGATCCCACGGAGATTGTTGGCTTGAAGCAATCTATGGTTATCTTGTAACTCTTAGTCAGGAAGAGAATAAAATAATTCACTTATCAAATATGATTGCAAGGAATAAAAGGGCAGAACACAAATTATACTTGTATGCAATGATGGAGAATAGGTTGGAGTTTTGGAGATGCTTTGTCTTCTGAAATTCTGCTTTCCTCTGTTTTCTTATTCACGCACGCACGTCCTTCTATGGCAAGTTGTGTGTTGGTGGATCACCGTTGTCAATGGCTACCATCCATCCTTCCAGTGAAAAGGGTCCAGATGCGCTGTCACCGCACGACTAATCATCTGCAGGTTCTCAATCGTACCGAAATAGGATTTACTATCCTTTTGCGTCTGTCACTACGCCCAGCACTCATGAGTTTGAAGCTCGTCACAGTCATTCAATCCCTGAATCCTACTCGGAATACCACAGACAAGGTTTAGACTTTCCGGATTCTCTTGAATACTGCCATCAATCTAGCTTATACCACGAAGATTCTGATTAAGAGATCTAAGAGATATTCATTCATTCTACGGTGGAACGTAAGTGGTTGTCAGGCACGCGTTCGTAGAGGAATGATGATGATTGTCACGTTCATCACATTCATATTGAAGTGCGAATGGATATCTTAGATAGGAACACGAATGTTTGAATGGAAAATAGAAATACTTGCATTAATTCATCGAGATACAGCAGAACTCCTCACCCCCAACAATGGAGTTTAGAGACTCATGCCGTCAAAAGATACAAAGTTCAGATCTAAAAATGTCATCAGGTGCGAAATAAACCTCTAAAAGTTGTTTAAATACTAAACTAGTAACCTAGATTTACAGAAAATGAACAAACTATGATAGATGGTGCAGAAATCCACTTCTGGGGCCCACTTGGTGTGTGCTGGGGCTGAGACTTAAGCTAATCACGTGCATAGGGCTGTTTTGGGCGTTCAACGCCAGCTTTGGATCCTTTTCTGGCGTTGAACTCCACTTTGTAACTTGTTTCTGGCGCTGGACGCCAGACTGCAGCATGGAACTGGCGTTGAACGCCAGTTTACGTCATCTATCCTTGAGCAAAGTATGGACTATTATATATTTCTGGAAAGCTCTGAATGTCTACTTTCCAACGCAATTGGAAGGGCGCCATTTGGAGTTCTGTAGCTCCAGAAAATCCACTTTGAGTGTAGGGAGGTCAGAATCCAACAGCATCAGCAGTCCTTTTTCAGCCTGAATCAGATTTCTGCTCAGCTCCCTCAATTTCTGCCAGAAAATACCTGAAATTACAGAAAAACACACAAACTCATAGTAAAGTCCAGAATTATGAATTTTGCCTAGAAACTAATGAAAATAAACTAAAAACTAACTAAAACATACTAAAAACTATATGAAATTACCCCCAAAAAGCGTATAAAATATCCGCTCATCAACTATCTTCATAGTTGTTATGATCTTCATGGCTATGGCTGTATGAGATTTGGATGCTGTAAGGAATGAACCGATCTCTTCGTTAGGATGGCTTGAAGGAGATAGACTGCTTGAAGAAGGATTGTTGCATGCGGCTGAAATTTTGAGGGCAAAATTTTCTTTTAGGAGGGTAGAATGTAACAACCCTGATTTTCGAGTATGCGAGATCTTTTCTGAAGGCACGGATTTCTCCAGAAGATCTGTAAAGGGAACACCTCTTATATATCATAAAGTATCTCAATCCTCATTGTCATTATGTCATCCTTAAGCTAGAACCTTTTCTGAGGCAAGCTCGATAACGCAATCACGAAGAACCTAGTTTTTGAACCGTATCGTTTAGGAGTGTTGATTCTAGTTTTCGTAAATAGTCTCAGTTTGATGAACCGGACTCGATTCATGAGAGAAGAGAGATAATAGTATAATATTAGTATTATATTAGTATTGGAAGATTCTTGAATGATATTATAAGGTTACCTGGTCTGTTTTAGTTAAAAACAGGAAATCGGTTTAACCAGGTTTACGGTTTACTGGTGCAGCTTAGCACCAGCACTCTCTGATGACTTTAGTAATGCTAAGGCCTCATCATACATGTTCTATTCTCATAATAAATATGTTACTAGTGTCATTTATGCTAGTAGCTCAGAAAATAATTTTTAGAGATGTTTTTACGAGTGTTCCGATACACCTAGTTTTAGTAGTTGTACACCAGAGATATTTTAATATTATTTTAATCCACCTCCAATCCAACCAATCACAACTCACCTTACACCCCCAAGACACTCCAAGGCTGGTCATTTAATCCCTTTGGCCGAAAATAACAAGAGAGAAAAGAGAGAAAACTTCATGAACACTTAATCTTCAAAGCTTGATTTCATCTGAACCAAAGCTCAACTCAAAACTCTGATTTCACCAAAATGATCCTCTCTTCTTCCTCTACCTAACCATGTAACTTATCAAGGCTGGAAATAAGGTGAGATGGCTGTTCCTTTCCCCTTTCAATTCGGTTTTCAAGGAAACATGCTTAAACATATGTTTTCTTGATGTTCTTCCTTAGGAATCTTGCTTAACTTGACTTGAGGGCCAAGAAACGTGACTTTCCAACAAGTCTAAGGTTAGAAATCACCTCCTAACATGCTGAGGGAGATTTGGTTAGTTGAGGGTTTTTGGATTTAAAGTTGTTCTTGATGTGATTTAGGAGGAAAAAGTGCTAAAGGACCACCTGAAAGTCTAACTGAATTTGGAGCAGCAACACCAGGTAGGGTTTGACGAATTTAATCTTGATTGATTGTGTTTGAGTTGTGTGATTATGATATGGTTTGTCTGTGCTTGAAATTGATTGTTTATATGAGTAATTCTTGTTGAAATTTCGGTAAAAATTTGATGAAATTTGATGAAATTCAAGCTTTAAAGTTCATGTTCTTGAGGAAGCTGGAAAAACGAAACTCTAGACTTAAATTGAGGTTCAATTTGTGTTGAAATTATGTAGAAAAGATGGGGTTTTAGTGGCTGCTAATTTATTATGAATTATGGTAAAAATCAGTTGCTAAAAAGACTGAAAAATGGGTAAAAACAGAGAAAGAATCTGAAGAATTTATGAAGAACACGAAGAACACTTTGAGTGTGGTGAAGAACAATGAAGAACAATAATAACATGTTAGTGAGGCAAAGATAAAGGAAAGATATAAAGTTGAAGAAAAGATAAGAACCAAAGAAAAATCTGTAGAGTTTTAATGACAGAAAAACAGACGGAGATTAGTGAACAAACTAGGACAACATAGTTAGTCCTTGAGTTGTGACTAGGGTAAGGTATAATATGAAAAGTTAAACTGTTTCAATATAGACTTAATGAACCTATACTTGGGACAGACTAACTATTCATACTGAAATTTACATAAGCTTTAAATACATACGTTAAGCAGAGAAATCAAAGTAGAGTAGAGAAACACAGAAAATAGAGTAACCAGAGTAAAGTAAAGAGATAAAGAGAAAAAGAGTAATATAGATACAGAGGAAAGAGTAATCAGAGAAGAGTAAAGAGATACAGAGAACAGAGTGACTAGAACAGAGTAATAGAGATATAGAGAAAAGAGTAATGAGAGCAGAGTAAACATATATAGAGAAAAGAGTAATCAGAGCAGAGTAAATAGACAAAGAGAAAAGAGTAGTAAAACCCACGGACGGATAATTGGTTAAAAATGGGAAGTACCCACGAATTGAATGATCATTGATCTCTGGGAAACCTACGAACTGTTAACTGTTTTATATGCGGGAAAAACCCATGAACTGATAATCATTGATCTCGGGTATAACCCATGAACTGAGGATCATGTTTGTTGTTGTATGTTGATATCGGGTATAACCCACGAACTGAGGATCATGTTTGTTGTTGTATGTTGATCTCGGGGAAACCCACGAACTGAGGATCATTGTTTTGTTTGTGAATTGATCTCGGGGACACCCACGAACTGAGGATCACTATTTTTCCTTGTGCGTATATTATGGTGTCGGGCTTTGCGCCGACTGCCGGTAGTCACGAAGGAGTGGTATTCTTAACCACCGACACATATACACTAAGGACTGATGAGATACAGAAGTTGGTGAATTAAAAATTATTAAAATGGTTACGTTGCAAGTATAGTTCTTAACTCACCAAAAATCTGCCTATCAATTTAGAAATATGTCACAGAGAGTTTAAATTAAAAATTACTGGGAGTTTTAAGTCCCAGGTCGTCTCCCAATGAGTTGCAGAAAAGTGTGCTATTTTATTAATCAGATGTTCCAAGATGTTGAGTTAAGTAAAGGGGAAATTAAATTGAGGAAATTTAAATAATATGAATAAAAGCCTTGACTGGGAGTTGATTAGTTGGAATTTCTATTGTTGATGGAGTGATTTTAAGATTAATTTATAATTAATGGTTATTCTGTTTGGTTATCCTTTACTAGGTAAAGGAAAGTTAAACAAGTTGGAATGCTAGATCTGTTCACAAGTTGCAACCCACTTAGTTCAAAGGGATTGGTGTTAGTGATTAGATAACAATCCAATAGTTAACCCAATTACATAAATGGAAGAGATAACCCTTGTATTAAATAATCATGAAAGTATCCAAATGACAAAATTGAACAAAGCAAAGAACATGGAAGAATAAAACCAAGTTAAGAGAACGAACTAGAATGATGAAGTCTTGATGAGGAAATAACTCTTCTCAATGTTCCAATGCTAAGACCAATTGAAAATTAAAAATTCTCAAACATAGAGAGAAAAACCTAAGGGAGTAAAACTAGATCTAAAAAAACTGTTAACTCTGTAGAATGAATGTTGTCCTTTGTTTCTGCATATTTTCTGGCTCTAGTCTGCTGTTCCGGGCCAAAAACTGGGTCGAAATAAGGCCCAAAATCGCCCCCAACAAATTCTGCAGATTATGCAGATCGCACATGTCACGCGATCGCGTCATCCATGCGGACGCGTCATTCGCGTTTTTCCTTGCCACGCGTTCGCGTTGTCCACGCTACCGCATCGCCTGAGCTTTTCCAATCCGCGTGGCCGCGTGAGCCATGCGGCCGCGTCACTGCGATTTGCTCTTCTTTGCGCGGTCGCGTGAGCCATGCGACCGCGTCACTTCTCGCTGGTTATCTCCTCAAATTCTTGTGTTCCTTCCATTTTTGCTAGCTTCCTTTCCAATCTCTAACTCATTTATGCCCTGTAAAGTCTGAAACACTCAACGCACAGATCACGGCATCGAATGGAATAAAGGAGAATTAAAAATAAATAATTAAAGTCTCTAGGAAGCGGTTTTCAAACATGTAATAAATTCAGGAAGGAAATCCAAATGCATGCTAATTTAATGAATAAGTGGGTAAGGATCATGATAAAACAACACAATTAAACACAATATAAACCATAAAATAGTGGTTTATCAACCTCCCCACACTTAAACATTAGCATGTCCTCATGCTTAACTGAAGGAGATAAGGAAATAAGTATGAACATGCAGAAACTCATGAAATGCAATGCAAGCCTATATATATAAATAAATGCAACTATATGATTCTAGCCCACTTGATCAAAAGTAAATAAGCTCTTCAAAACAATTACAAATCAAATTCCACTAATTTTATCATTATACAATAAAACAGATAAAAGTGCAAGAAGATAGCTCATGAAAGCAGGGAACATGAAAATTCAAGCATTGAACCCTCACTGATAATGTATGTACGCTCTAATCTCTAGTGTACAGGGTAATCACTCTATCCTTCTCTAATCATACTTTCTAACTTTTGTTCTTCTCCTAACCAATCAACAACAGTTAATATACCAATGCATACATCATGAGGTCTTTTCAAGGTTGTAATGGGGCTAAGGTACAGGTAGGGGTATACATTTGGTTAAGTGAGCTAATAAATTGAATCTTTAATTAACCCAAGCTCCAACCTGACTTGTATACTTTTAATGTAATCTTAAAGTTCATACCTAGCTACCCAGAATTTTCTTTTTCAATCCATACTCATGTATCAACTTTATATTTTGATTCTATCATATGTGCATTGATCTTTGAATTCTGAATTCAATATTGAGGTAATTTTGTCCCCTTATTCATTTATTTATTTTATTTTATTTTACATTAAAATAAATATAGCTTATCAATGCACATAGATTTTTCATTCTTATACTTTCACATGAGTAGGTATCCAAATTCCCCTTAAATTTTCATGACACATTCCCTTAACAACTTTTGTTCCCACAATTTCCCATACTTAACTAGCACACACAATTCTATCTTAAGCTAACCAAAGATTCAATTTGGGATATGCAATTGTTTTTCGGCTTAAGGTTAGTAATGTGGTAAAATATCGAACAAATGAGATTTAAAGGCTCAAAGTGGTTAACAAAGGTAATTGAAAAGGGTAGGCTTAATTTGGATAAGTGAGTTTAAACAAATAATGGCCTCAATCATGTGCAAGCATGTAAATATAATAAATATTGGACATATAAGATAAAACAAAATATAGATCACAATCATAGAGAAGTAAACACACAGGAATGAAATAATTATGGTTAAATAATGTAACCATACATAAAGGCTCAAATCTTTCACAGGTTGTGTGTTCTTTAGCTCAAATATTATGTTCCAAATATAACTCAAGCAAATTTATCATAAAAATTTTGAAAAATTAGTGAAATTTTGTTCCAAAGATAGAGTCTTAAATCTTTTCAATCAAGTAGAACATGCATGCAACTATCCTAACCTATGTAATTTATTCTATTCTATAAAGGAAAGAAAATCTAACTAAAATATCCTAATTATTGGTGCTAGAGAAGAGAACTTATCTCCGGAAGTCAGGTACTGACCGACCTCCCCACACGTAAGGCTTTGCACCGCCCTCGGTGCCATCTATCAAGAACAGGGGTGGGCTGGTAGCAGTATCTCCACAATCGGAGCCATCATGGCTCCCAGTGCTAGTAAAAGAAGTGGAGTCCGGGGTATCCGAGTCCTTGAAGTGTCCCTTGAGTAGCTCCTTGAGGTGTTTGAATCGGCGCTCGTTACGGCGCTCTCTCATCTTTGCTTTCTGTTCTTGCCGATCCAACCGTTCGATTATTTGCTGGAACAATCCATCAGTTGTTGGTGCTTGTGGTGTTGAAGAAGGATTGTCTTCAACTGGAGCAGTAGGAAGATTTGTAGTGGCTGCTGGAAGTCTGAGGTATTTTCCGTTAGGGACATACTGATCATCCCGTGGAAGCACGGCTTTGGTGTCCCCAAATCTGTAGGAGACTCCGGTGGCTGAGACAAGATCTGAGACCAAGGCGGGAAAAGGTAAATTGCCCGCAATTTGTACGTGTCCCATAGCATTCCGGATATGTCTTGAGAGATTCAGAGGTTGGTCTGTAAGGATGCACCATAGTAGAACAGCCATGTCCGCAGTGAAGGAGGACTCGTGGGTGCTCTGGAAGACGTAATGGGACATGATCTGTGCCCATACGCGAGCCTCCAAGGTGAGTGCTGAAGCCAAGATTCTCTTAGGGCGGGTACAGTGGTATCCGTAGATCCAACGGCTGCCAGGTAATGCGATGACTCCGAGAACGGAGTCCCAGTCAAATTGGTACCTCTGGCGCTTAAGTGCGGCTTCTTGAAAGGCGTCCATTCCTTCTGGAATAGGGGGAAGATTTAGAGCTTGCTGAATGGCCTCTTCTGTGATGGGGACTTGCTTTTGCCAGACATAAACAGACTGCAGGGTCGGCATGTAGAAGTTGGAGTAGAACTCAACTACCCAAGAAAGATTGACCTGCCTTGGCTGTCTTCGTAGGAAACCCCATTGTCTTCGTTCAATTTGCGGCTCAACAAAGGTAGCAATATTGGACGGGAGGATAAGAAGGTATTCATTGTTATAGTTCCTTTCTGCCAGGAAAGGGAACATCTGCTCACAGTAGCGATTGGGAAATCGCGCAGTGTCCTTTGCTGGAAAGGTTTTCTCCTTTTCATCAACCTTTATTATCCTCTTAACTCTTTTTGTTAAGGGCTTGACTACGGTTGAAGAAGGCTCTGCCACTAATGCTCTTTTAGTTCCTCTTCTTGCTGGTGGTTTGGAAGTTGCTTTCTCCTTTCCTTTCTTGGTGGCCATCCTGAAAGAAGGGAAGAGAAAGTAAATTAAATTCAAAGAGATATACAGCAAGGAAGGAAACGGAAAAGAGGGTGAAAGATGCACAGTAAAATATAAATGACATTAACACATGCTCTCGAGTACATATGAAAAGCCATCAATGGAAAATAGCTAGTGCAGATAAAGACAAGTGAATGCAAGGTGTTTATTGGCATGCCGGCAAAGGGCATGAGTAGCATAGACCAAGCAATACTTGAAAAGAATAGTAATTAAATTCAATTAATATAATAGTAAGGGAAAGTTATGAAAAGCAAGCATTGAATAGTATAACAACATAGAGAAGTGCATAATGTCATATGAGCTTTTTCACAAACACATAGCATGCATGGTGAATAAGGTATAGAAAATATGAAGATGAACATGCAAGCAATCCCTTAAATAGAATAAAAATAAATGTCAAACAATTTGCAACAATCCACAAGCACATAATGAGGGATGATGACTCAAAAAATTTCTAACACCATGTAAAAAGGAAAAGAAAAAGAAGGAAAATATGAATAATGAAAAGAAAAAGAAAAGAGAAGAAAATACATATAAAATAATAAGAATGAGAGAAAAAGAGAGAGGGAAGAAGAAAATAAAACCTTGTTAATGGAGGTGAGAGAGATAGAGAGTGAAAGGTGAGATAGAAGGGGGAGGGGGAAGTAAGAAATAGGGAGGGAAAAGAGAAATTAGGATTCGAAGGAGAGAAAGATAAGATATGGGGTAATTTTTGGTTGAGCTGTGCTGCGCATGCGACGCGGCCGCGTGGGGCACGCGTTCACGTGAATGTGCTTCAAGTAAGGTGACGCGGTCGCGTCGGTCACGCGGTCGCGTGACCCATGTTATGCTTCTGGCGCGAGTGCAGCCTCGCGCCAGCACAACTCTCTGTTCAAAATAATATAATTGCCAAAATTGGGGTGACGCGATCGCGTGAATCACGCGATCGCGTGAGTGGGCGTTAGAAAATGGAGGACGCGGCCGCGTCAGTGACGCGGTCGCGTGATAAGGATTGTGCTTCCAGCACCAATCCAGCACCACTCTCGCACAATATTTCAGTGTGCACCCTTTTACGTCGAAAACTCAGGGCACGCGGCCGCGTGGGGCACGCGGTAGCGTGGGAGGCCATGGTTCCCAAGCGACGCGGACGCGTCAGCGACGCAGTCGCGTGGGTCGATTTGTGCCATTGGTACACCTCCAGCCACGCTCCAGCGTGACACTCTGTTAATTTATTTTTTCTTCACTCCCCTTGTGACGCGGACGCGTCGCTGATGCGATCGCGTCGCATAGCGAAAATTTTTTTTTTTGAGGAAAAATAAAGACATGTAAATGCAAATGCACGAAAGTACTAATAAAGAGAAGAGTTATTGAATAGGAAAAACAAAGAAAAGAACGATCATACCATGGTGGGTTGTCTCTCACCTAGCACTTTGCTTTAACGTCCGTAAGTTGGACGCTCCACTAGCTCAATCTTCTGCTATGTGGGGATCTTCCAAGAGGAAGATCTCAAGCTCCTTGTTTTTCTGCACCTTCTCACCATGGTATAGCTTCAGGCGTTATCCATTAACCTTAATAAGTTCAGAGCCTGAAGGATGGCGTAGGTGATAAACCCCGTACGGTTCGGCCTTCTCTACTCTGTATGGACCTTCCCATTTTGATCTCAACTTACCTGGCATGAGCCTTAGTCGAAATTTGTAAAGGAGGACTAAATCCCCAGGTTGGAACTCTTTCTTCTTGATGTTTTGATCATGTACAACTTTCATCTTTTCCTTGTATATTCTGGAGTTATCATAAGCTTCTAGGCGAAGGTTCTCCAGTTCCTGCAGTTGCAACTTCCTTTCAGCTCCGGCTTTCTCAATTCCCATGTTGCACTCCTTAACTGCCCAAAAATCTATGTGTTCTATTTTAACTGGGAGATGACAAGCTTTTCCATAAACCAGGCGGAAGGGACTCATCCCAATGGGTGTCTTATATGCTGTTCTATATGCCCACAGTGCATCTTGCAGCCTGATGCTCCAGTCTTTTCTATGTGACTTTACTATCTTTTGCAAGATACGCTTAATTTCTCTGTTTGATACCTCGGCTTGCCCATTAGTTTGGGGATGGTAAGCTGTTGCAACTTTATGAATTATCCCATGCTTCTTCATCAATCCTGTTAGTCTCCTGTTACAAAAATGGGTGCCTTGATCGCTCACGATTGCTCGTGGTGATCCAAAGTGACATATAATATGGTTTCTCACAAAGGAAACAACAGTGTTAGCATCATCAGTACGGGTAGGAATTGCTTCCACCCATTTGGAAACATAATCCACAGCTAACAATATATAAAAATATCCGCTAGAATTTGGAAATGGACCCATGAAGTCAATGCCCCAAACATAAAAAATTTCGCACAGAAAAGCATAAATTGTTGAGGCATCTCATCCCTCCTGGATATATTACCAAATTTCTGGCATGGGAGACAAGATTTACAAAACTCAGCAGCGTCTCTAAAAAGAGTAGGCCACCAGAATCCACAGTCTAAGATCTTTCTAGCTGTTCTTTGAGGGCCAAAATATCCTCCACTCTCAGATGAGTGACAGGCTTCTAAAATGGACTGGAATTCTGATTGAGGCACACAACGTCTAATTATTTGATCAGCGCCACATCTCCACAAATATGGGTCATCCCATATATAATACTTAGACTCGCTTTTCAGCTTGTCTCTTTGATGCTTAGAAAAATTTGGAGGAAATGTGCGGCTAACTAAATAATTAGCAACAGGTGCATACCAAGGGACTACCTCAGATACTGCTTGCAGGTTATCAAAAGGAAAATTATCATCTATAGGAGTAGAATCATCCTTGATATGCTCGAGGCGACTCAGGTGGTCTGCCACTAAATTTTGATTACCACTCCTATCTTTTATTTCTAAATCAAATTCTTGTAACAGCAGTATCTAACGTATGAGCCTTGGTTTGGACTCCTTTTTAGCTAATAGATACTTTAAAGCTGCATGGTCCGAATACACTACTACTCTAGTACCAGGTAAATAAGCCCGGAATTTATCCAGAGCAAAAACAATAGCAAGAAGCTCTTTCTCAGTAGTAGTATAGTTGGACTGGGCAGTGTCTAAAGTCTTAGACGCATAAGCAATAACGAAAAGATCCTTACCTTCACGCTGAGCTAGCGTTGCTCCTACTGCATGGTTGGAAGCATTGCACATGATTTCAAATGGCTGGTTCCAGTCTGGTCCTCTCACAATTGGAGCTTGAGTCAGAGCAGTCTTCAGCTTATCAAATGCTTGTTTGCAATCCTCACTGAACTCGAACTCAATATCCTTCTGCAGTAATCTGGATAAGGGAAGTGCGACCTTACTGAAGTCCTTAATAAATCTCCTGTAAAAACCTACATGGCCAAGGAACGAACGGACTTCCCTCACAGAAGAGGGGTAAGGTAAACTAGAAATAACATTCACCTTTGTTGGGTCTACAGAAATGCCATTATTAGATACCACATGTTCTAATACAATCCCTTGTTTTACCATAAAGTGACATTTTTCAAAATTTAATACAAGGTTCGTATTAACACATCTATCTAATACTCTAGATAATCCATCTAAGCAAAGGTTAAAAGAATCACCATAAACGCTAAAATCGTCCATAAAAACTTCCATACCCTCAATAAGGTCAGAGAAAAGACTCATCATGCACCTTTGGAAGGTAGCTGGTGCATTGCACAAGCCAAAGGGCATTCTCTTATAAGCATAAGTCCCAAAAGGGCATGTAAAAGTAGTCTTCTCCTGATCCTCAGGAGCTATATGAATCTGGAAATAACCTGTGTAACCATCTAAAAAGTAATAATGTGATTTACCTGACAGGCGATCCAGCATTTGATCAATGAATGGAAATGGATAGTGATCCTTACGGGTAGCTTGGTTGAGATGCCTGTAATCAATGCAGACTCTCCAAGCATTCTGAACTCTAGTTGCTATAAGCTCTCCATGTTCATTCTTCACCGTAGTGACTCCAGACTTGTTGGGCACCACTTGTACTGGGCTTACCCATTCACTGTCTGAAATGGGATATATGATACCTACTTCCAATAGTCTGGTCACTTCCTTTTTGACAACTTCCAAGATGGTGGGATTCAATCTTCTTATGGGTTGTCGGACAGGTCTTGCTCCCTCTTCTAAAAATATTCTGTGCTCACATACTTGAGGGTTGATGCCTACTATGTCTGCCAAGCTCCACCCAATTGCCTTCTTATGCTTCCTCAGCACATCAAGTAACTACTCTTCTTGTTGAGAAGTCAGTTCCCTTGCAATGATAACTGGAAACCTCTGCTCATCTCCGAGATAAGCATATTTGAGATGTGGAGGGAGGGGTTTCAATTCTAACTTCTGGTCATGGGCAGGCTCTGGATTATCTGGAGCTTGTGAAAATGACGAAGTGCCCTCATTGTCAATTAAGAGGGTCCCCACACTTGGGCCTTGTCCAGTGTGCCTCTCTTCAAACTCTTCCTTGTGAACTTCAGCTATACTTTCATCTATGACATCACACTGGAAGATAGAACAATCTTCTAGGGGGGTTGTCAATGATTCCATTCAGATTGAAAATTACTATGCGGCCATCTATTTCAAAGGAGTATGTTCCTGAAAAAGCATCCAATTTGAATTTTGATGTCTTCAGGAATGGTCTTCCAAGTAGGATTGATGATGGCTTATCTGAATCATTATGGGGCATCTCCAAGATATAAAAATCAGTGGGAAATGTAAGCCCTTTAATGTTCACCAAAACATCTTCAGCAACTCCAGCCACTGTAATAATGCTTTTATCTGCTAACACAAAACGAGCTGCCGACCTTTTTAAGGGAGGGAGCCTCAAAACATCATATATAGACAAAGGCATTATACTAACACATGCTCCTAAATCACACATGCAATCATAAATTACTACACCACCAATAGTACAGCTAACTATACAAGGACCTGGATCACTACATTTTTCAGGTAATCCTCCCATTAAAGCAGATATCGAACTACCTAAAGGAATAGTTTCTAATTCATTAATTTTGTCTTTATGTATACACAAATCTTTTAGAAAATTTGCATATTTAGGTACCTACTGAATAACATCAAAAAGAGGAACAGTTACCTCAATCTTTTTGAATATTTCTACCATTTTGGGGTCAGGTTCTGGCTGCTTCCTAGGCTTCCTTGCAAGTTGTGGAAAGGGGATAGGAGTAGTATTTTCTATGGTGTTTGCGCCTTTTAGTGCTTCCTCTTGTGGTTGAGCTATTTCTTCTTCAGTTATGTCCTGTATATCCTCTTCCTCTTCAACTTCTTCTATTTCTACCACCTCTTCAGCTGAGGCGTATTCTAGTGAGCTTGGTTCCTCCTGATTCCTCTCCTGCAGTGTGGTTCCAGACCTTAGGGTGATGGCATTAATGCCTCCCTTTGGATTGGGTAATGGTTGAGAGGGGATTCCAGTGGAGCTTGAAGGTTGGTTACTGGAATTTTGTGTTGATCCAAGCTGTGACACAAGAGCTTGCAAAGTAGAGGTGAGACCATTCAGACTGGCATTAATACTATTCATGATGTTACTTTCCATGGTCTGTTGTCTTCGCTCAAAAGATTGTAGTAGCTCTTCGTTAGGAGATAAAGAAGAATGAGTAAATTGAGAGGTCTGCTGTTGATTGTTCTGTAGTCCTTGGTTTTGCCTCAGGTGAGGTGCTCTGTAAGGTTGATTCTGCTGCCTGTTGTTATTATTATTCCACCTCTGATTTCCCTGATTATCTCTGCCTCCTCTGTTATTGTTGTCCCTCCAATTCTGGTTAGAATTGTCCTGCCATCCATGGTTATTGTTTCCACCTTGATTGTACCCTTGGTTGGGGCGGTCATAGAAGTTATAAGTGGATGCCACCATGTTGTCTTCTTGTTGGAGCTGTGGGCATTCATCAGTGTAATGGCTGTAATTAGCACAGATTTCACAAAATCTTTGTGGGACTAGTTGTTGGTTTTGCTGTGGTGGAGGAGGTTGAGCTTGCTGAGCTTGTAGTTGATTCAATTGCATTTGCTTCAGCAAGTTGGTCATTTTACAGATGCTTTGAGTCAGAGCAGCAGTCTCTCTGCTAGAGGATACTTCTGCAACGGCTTTTGAACGGCCTTGCTTCTGTCTGTGGTTCCTAGTAGATTCAGCCAAGTCGCTAATCAACTGCCAAGCCTCATCAGTGGTCTTGTACTTCTTCATAGACCCATTGCTAGCACTTTCTAATGTGGTCTTATCTTGGGGCCTCATGCCCTGTGTGATATAACTAAGTAGCACTATCTTGTCAATCATGTGGTAAGGGCATGCTTCCAGAAGATTATTGAAGCGCTCCCAGTATTCAAAGAGAGTCTCGTTGTCATCCTGAACAATTGTGGAAATATCCTTCCTCAGTTTATCAGTGACTTCAGATGGAAAGAATTTCTCCAGAAACTCCTTTCTGAGTGTATCCCAGTTGGATACATTTGCCAGAGGTTGAGTGTAGTACCACTCCCTTGCTTTTCCCTCAAGAGAAAACGGGAAAGCTTTCAGCAAAATTGAAGTTTCATCAGTGCCATCACGCCTGACAGTAGAACAGGCTTCCTGGAAATCTCTCAAGTGCTTGATGGGCTCTTGAGCAGGTAGGCCATGAAACTTGGGCATCAAATTTAGCAGTGCGGTCTTTATTTCAAAATCTGTAGCTACCGCTGGATGATGCGCTTGAAACGGTTACATTGTAAAATCAGGGGCTCCTTCCTCCTGGATGGTAACTCTCCTAGCTGCCATGTCTTCTGCACGTAAAACAACCAAATCAGTAGAACGGGGGCTGGTTTCTTCCTCAAGTTCACTTTCAGATCCGCCCTCAGAGCGGGCTAACCGACGCTATTCTCGCCTTATCCGTGAAATAGTTCTTTCAATTTTAGGATCGAATATTAGCAAGCGCGGATCAGGAAGTGAACGTGTCATTTGATGAAAGAAAACTGCAGCTCATAGTAGCAAAATAAAATAAAAATGCAAATAAATAAATTCTAATTAATAACTTTAGCACTCTATTGCAACTCCCCGGCAACGGCGCCAAAAATTGATGAGATACAGAAGTTGGTGAATTAAAAATTATTAAAATGGTTATGTTGCAAGTATAGTTCTTAACTCACCGAAAATCTGCCTATCAATTTAGAAATATGTCACAGAGAGTTTAAATTAAAAATTACTGGGAGTTTTAAGTCCCAGGTCGTCTCCCAACGAGTTGCAGAAAAGTGTGCTATTTTATTAATCAGATGTTCCAAGATGTTGAGTTAAGTAAAGGGAAAATTAAATTGAGGAAATTTAAATAATATGAATAAAAGCCTTGACTGGGAGTTGATTAGTTGGAATTTCTATTTTTGATGGAGTGATTTTAAGATTAATTTATAATTAATGGTTGTTCTGTTTGGTTATCCTTTACTAGGTAAAGGAAAGTTAAACAAGTTAGAATGCTAGATCTGTTCACAAGTTGCAACCCACTTAGTTCAAAGGGATTGGTGTTAGTGATTAGATAACAATCCAATAGTTAACCCAATTACAATTTTTTTTCAATCCTTCCAACTCAAGAGTTCCTTTCAATCAACTCCCCATCAAGTGAGGGAACTACTCACTCATTGTAAATAATAAATCCATAACACATGAAAGGGAATTAAAAGAAGACATGATTATTGGAATGGAAAATAAATTTAAATGGAAGATATAACCCTTGTATTAAATAATCATGAAAGTATCCAAATGACAAAATTGAACAAAGCAAAGAACATGGAAGAATAAAACCAAGCTAAGAGAACGAACTAGAATGACGAAGTCTTGATGAGGAAATAACTCTTCTCAATGTTCTAATGCTAAGACCAATTGAAAATTAAAAATTCTCAAACATAGAGAGAAAAACCTAAGGGAGTAAAACTAGATCTAAAAAAACTGTTAACTCTGTAGAATGAATGTTGTCCTTTGTTTTTGCATATTCTCTGGCTCTAGTCTGCTGTTCCGGGCCAAAAACTGGGTCGAAATAAGGCCCAAAATTGCCCCCAACGAATTCTGCAGATTATGCAGATCGCACATGTCACGCGATCGCGTCATCCATGCGGACGCGTCATTCACGTTTTTCCTTGCCACGCGTTTGCGTCGTCCACGCTACCGCGTCACCTGAGCTTTTCCAATCCGTGTGGCCGCGTGAGCCATGCGGCCGCGTCACTGCGATTTGCTCTTCTTCGCGCGGTCGCGTGAGCCATGCGACCGCGTCACTTCTCGCTGGTTATCTCCTCAAATTCTTGTGTTCCTTCCATTTTTGCTAGCTTCCTTTCCAATCTCTAACTCATTTATGCCCTTTAAAGTCTGAAACACTCAATGCACAGATCACGACATCGAATGGAATAAAGGAGAATTAAAAATAAATAATTGAAGTCTCTAGGAAGCAGTTTTCAAACATGTAATAAATTTAGGAAGGAAATCCAAATGCATGCTAATTTAATGAATAAGTAGGTAAGGATCATGATAAAACCACACAATTAAACACAATATAAACCATAAAATAGTGGTTTATCAAGGACACAAAGGGAAACCATATCTGGGACTTGTTCCTAGGTAATATCGGGTTGCAGGGTGTAAACCGACACGTGAGCTCATGGCCTGCATAGGACAGACATGTATCATACTTGGTTGTGCATTTCCTCTGTTATGATTGTTGTATGAATGTATGCTTTCCTTGTTTTTATTATATTCTCTGTGTTTGTGTTTTACTTTCTTATATTCTTCTGTTGGTGATCTGTTTTCAATTTACTCTATTTTCTTTATTCATCTGTCTTCTGTTTACTGCATCTTTATATTCTGTTATATGTCCGCTAAGCAACACAGAATTAATGAACTTAACTAATAACCCCAGCCCTACTAAGAACTCCCCAGTTCTTACCCCTTCTCTCTCTCTTCCCCCTTCAGATGGAAGCAAGAGTTCCTTTCCGTAGTTCGCTGACGACCGTTTGCAAAAAAGATTCCGCTCTAGGTAGTCTTCTGAGTCTAGGGTGAATCTCGTTCTCTGTTTATATGTATATACTGTGAGACCAGCCAATGTCTGCACCCCATTTGTACGTGAACTTTAACCTAAATCCTGTGTACGAGACTCCTGTTGTGTGGCTACTTGATGAGGTACCAGAGGAACGTCATGTGGCGATGTCTGATCGTGCAGAGGAGTAGTAGATGATGTTCCGTCTTTTGGTGACGTTCCACCTGACTTGAGTTTTGAAGACTTAGAACGTACTTTCCCTCGCTTAGTAGTTTAGAGGGACTAGGTGAGTATAGGGTCTAGGCTAGCCTGGGCGCCAGCTTAGGGACTTCTTGAACAGGTCACGGCCTGGGATGTTGTATGTATATATATGTATATAGTTATTATCTAGCTATATCTAGGGGTGTTCTAACTAAAAGACTATACTTAAATAAAGGCTAGATCACTGAATGTTGTTAACTGTTTGAGATGTATATAAGTATGGTTATTTATAACTATTATATCTGTTATTATTTGCGAGTTGATTGTGAATGATTCCGTTTATAAGTCCAAACGTTTTCAAAAAAAAAAAATACCTCGCAAATTAACTACGTTTTTAACAGCGAATCAGGCTCATATGATAAATAATAGATAATAATTAGGAAGACACATTGGTAGCGCTCAGTTTCCGATATGATCTAGACATATTGAAAATTGGGTCGTTATATGCAACCTTAAGGGAAGGCTTAAAAGAACCTCTGACACAGCTCCTAAAGGATAACTCCGACCTCTTTGCATGGAAGGCCGCAGACATGCCGGGCATAGATCCCAAACTAATGTGCCACAAACTGGCGGTATACCCAGGATCTCGGTCAGTGTAGCAAAAGCATAGGAAGCTCGGACCATAAAAGTCCCAAGCTGTGGAAGAACAGGTACAAGCCTTACTGGAGGCAGGGTTCATAAGGGAGGTAACATACCCACTATGGCTAGCCAACATCGTATTGGTAAAAAATTCAAATGGGAAGTGGCGGATGTGCACTGACTACACCGACCTCAATAAATCCTGCCCAAAAGACCCCTACCCACTTTTCAGTATCGACGCTCTAGTGGATGCTTCTTCCGGATATAAGTACCTCTCCTTCATGGATGCTTATTCAGGATACAATCAAATCCTGATGTATCCACCTGATCAAGAAAAGACCTCATTCCTAACCCCAAAAGCAAATTATTGCTATATCGTCATGCCATTCGGGCTCAAAAACACAGGAGCTACCTACCAAAGATTGATGAATAAAGTCTTTGCAAACCACATCGGAAAGCTAATGGAGGTATATGTGGACGATATGCTGGTAAAAACACAAGGTGAGGAATCTCTGTTGCTCGACCTCACCAAAGTGTTCGACACCATCAGAAAGCATGGAATGCGACTTAACCCCGCAAAATGCACTTTTGCGGTGGAAGCTAGCAGATTCTTGGGCTTCATGCTCACACAAAGAGGAATTGAGGCAAACCCAAATAAATTTCAGGCAATACTCAACATGAAAAGTCTGACCTGCATCAAGGAAGTGCAACAGCTCAACAGAAGACTTGCATTCTTGTCTAGATTTCTAGTCGGCTCAGCAATCAGATCCCTCCCCTTTTACGCCATATTAAGGAAAGAAAAGAGGTTCGAATGGACCACAGAGTGCGAGCAAGCTTTCCAAGATTTCAAAATATTCTTGGGGCAACTACCCATTCTCACCCGACCACGGGAAGGAGAAGCACTCATATTATACCTCGCGGTAAAAAATCGGGCAATTGCTTCAGCACTAGTCAGAAGAAGACGAGGGTGTGCAACAACCCATCTATTTCATCAGCAAAGCTTTACAAGGGGCCAAGCTGAACTATCAAAAGATATAAAATTTTGCCTACGTCCTCATACTCACTTCTTGACAACTCCGCCCATACTTTCAGGCGTACACTATCAAGGTCCGGACCAACCAGCCCATAAAAAGCATCCTACAGAAGACCGACTTAGCTAGAAGAATCCTGCAGTGGGTAGTCGAGTTGCCTGAATTCGGTCTTCTATATGAAACTCGGAGAGCCATCAAATCACAGTATCTGGCTGACTTCATTGCCGAGTACACAGATACCTCGGGAAATCCCACAAAATGGAAACTCTACGTGGACGGCTCTTCGACAAAACTGGGAGTGGCGCAGGCGTGATAATAGAAAGCGATCAGAAAACCCAAGTTGAACTCTCATTAAAATTTGACTTCCCTGCTTCAAATAATCAAGCCGAATACGAAGTATTACTGGCTGGTTTGAAGCTGACTAAGGAGGTAGGAGTTCAAAAGCTCACCATCTTCAGTGATTCACAAATAGTTACCTCGCAAATAGAAGGGAATTACCAGGCCAAGGACCCCACCATGAAAAAATATCTGAACAAGACCAGAGAACAGCTCGGACAACTCGGGAAATATGAGATCCAACATATACCTCGGGAACAGAATGCTCGAGCTGATGCACTCTCAAAACTTGCCAGCACCAAACCAGGGGCAATAATAGAAGCCTCATCCAGGAAAGATTGCGTAGCCCATCAATCTTAGAGGAAGAAAAGGTCCTAACCATATCAGGTCAGGATCAGGGGTGGATGACCCCCATAATCAACTATCTCAAGACAGAGGCACTCCCCACAGATAAGTAATAAACCACTATTTTATGGTTTATCTTGTGCTCAATTGAGTGGTTTATATCAATTCTTCACCTACTTATTCATATGATTTGCATGATTTTACAATCCCTTCCTAGTTTTGTTTTATGGTTGAAAACTTGCTTCCTAGAGATCTTTAATTAGTATATTTTAATTCTCCTTTATACCATCCGATGCCGTGATCCATGTGTTAAGTGTTTCAGGCTTTATAGGGTAGGAATGACTTAGAGAATGGAGCGGAAGCTTGCAAAAATGGAAGGAACACAAGAAACCAAGGAGATAACCAGCGAGCACCGACGCGAACGCACGGCTCACGCGAGCGTGCGGAATGGAGAAATTGGCAGCGACGCGTGCGCGTGCCTAACGCGTACGCGTGGATTGGAGTTCTGCAAGATGATGCGTGCGCGTGCCTGACGTGTACGCGTGACAAGGAAATTCGCCAAATGACGCGCACGTGTGACATACGCGATCTGCAGAAATAACAAAATTCGCCCCCAGCAATTTCTGGGCTATTTTTGACTCAGTTTTCGGCTCAGAAAACACAGATTAGAGGCTATAAAGTGGGGGAATCGATCCATTCATAAAAAACAACATTCATACTCATAATTTTAGGTTTTAGATGTAGTTCTCTAGCTCTCTCTCTTAGGTTTTAGAATTTAGGATTTCTTCTTCTTCTCAATTCCAGGTTCAATGTTCATTTAAATTATTAATGCAAAGAGTACTTTTCTATTTAAATCTATTATTTGTTTAATTGTTTCCAATTGAATTTTAATTACCATGTTCCCTTTTATTATTTTCAAGGCATTTTTATTCGAGTAGATTTTCTCCTTTTGGCTTTGGTTGAGTAATTGGTGACACTTAAGTTGTCAAACTCAGCTGTTGATTGAAAATTGGAAATTGCTGATTGATTTAGATCCCTCTAAAGCTAGTCTTTCCGTAGGATTTGACTAGGACTTAAGGAATCAAATTGATTAGTGGTGCACGAAAATTACTTCACACTATGTAATTCCGCACAACTAACCAGCAAGTGCATTGGGTCGTCCAAGTAATACCTTACGTGAGTAAGGGTCGATCCCACGGAGATTGTTGGCCTGAAGCAAGCTATGGTTATCTTGCAACTAAAATAAATCTCTAAAAGTTGTTTAAATACTAAACTAGTAACCTAGGTTTACAGAAAATGAGTAAACTATGATAGATGGTGCAGAAATCTACTTTTGGGGCCCACTTGATGTGTGCTGGGGCTGAGATCAAAGCTTCTCACGTGCATAGGGCTGTTTTGGGCGTTCAACGCCAGCTTTGGATCCTTTTCTGGCGTTGAACTCCAACTTGCAACTTGTTTCTGGCGCTGGACGCCAGAATTAGGCAGAGAGCTGGCGTTGAACGCCAGTTTACGTCATCTATCCTTGAGCAAAATATGGACTATTACATATTGTTGGAAAGCTCTGGATGTCTAATTTCCAACGCAATTGAAAGCGCATCATTTAGAGTTCTGTAGTTCCAGAAAATCCACTTTGAGTGCAGGGAGGTCAGAATCCAACAGCATCAGCAGTCCTTTTTCAGCCTGATTCAGATTTTTGCTCAGCTCCCTCAATTTCAGCCAGAAAATACCTGAAATTACAGAAAAACATACAAACTCATAGTAAAGTCCAGAAATGTGGATTTTGCCTAGAAACTAATGAAAATAAACTAAAAACCAACTAAATCATACTAAAATCTATATGAAATTAACCCCAAAAAGCATATAAAATATCCGCTCATCACAACACCAAACTTGAACTGTTGCTTGTCCTCAAGAAACTAGACAAATAAAATAGAAGACTAATAGGTCAAGAAGCAATAATATCTTAGAATTTTTGAGTGAAGCTCAGATTCTAATTAGATGAGCGGGACTAATAGCTTTTTGCTTCCGAACAGTTTTGGCATCTCACTTT
>NC_029786.2:73871060-73898719 GCF_000816755.2 Arachis ipaensis | reverse complement strand
CACTTGACACCTTCACGCCACAAGCACATGGTTAGGGACAGCTTGGTTTAGCCGCTTAGACCGGAATTTTATTCCTTTAGGTCCTCCTTTCCACTGATGCTCAAAGCCTTGGGATCCTTTTTATTACCCTTGCCTTTTGGTTTTAAGGGCTATTGGCTTTTTGCTCTTGCCTTTTGGTTTTAAGAGCTTTGGCTTTTTCTGCTTGCTTTCTCAAAAAAAAAAATTTTTTTCTGCAAGCTTTGTTCTTTGCTGCTTTTTCTTGCTTCAAGAATCATTTTTATGATTTTTTAGATTATCAATAACATGTCTCATGTTCATCATTCTTTCAAGAGCCAACATATTTAACAGTCTTAAACAACAAATTCAAAAGACCTATGCACTGTTCAAGCATTCATTCAGAAGACAAAAAGCATTGCCACCACATGTTACTAATTAGAATTTTTCTTATTAAAAACTCGAATTTTATTGCCTCTTATTCAAAGATCTACTATTTTATTCATGTTTGCTGATGATGAGAAAAATAGACTATAACTTAATTGGAGATAAAATCAAAATAGACACTAATTACTACTATATGAGTCCTAAGGTAAACTCCTATAACAACAACTATCACAGAGTTAAAGCAGAAATTGGAATTTAACAACCTTTGTTCTGGGAAGTGGATGTTCCTCGGATCTGTGGGGTGCTTGGTCCTTCAAGAGATAACTTCTGGCGCTTCAATTCCCTCAAGTCACGCCCTTGCTCCTCTTGTTCTTTAATCAAATAGCAAAGAATTTGACTTTGTTCCTTCTGTTCTTTTATTATTTGTTCCATAGCTTCTTGCATCTTGGTAATGGATGTTTCAAGATACTCCCAGTATTCAGATTGAGGGATTTCTGGGAGAAATTCCTGTGTTTTCTTCTTGATGGGATCATCCTGTGCTTGTTGTTTTTCCATTGATGCTTTGGTGATTGGTTTCTCAACTGAGATATACTCAGTTATTCCCATCCTTACTCCAGCGTCCTTGCAGAGCAGAAAAATTAAGCTTGGGTAAGCCAACCTGGCCTCTTTAGAATTTTTGTTAGCACTTTTGTAGAATTCAGTTGAAATCAGTTGATGAACTTCCACTTCTTTTCCCATCATGATGCAATGGATCATCACTGCTCTTCTAACAGTGACTTCAGAACAGTTGCTAGTGGGCAGCAGAGAATGCCTAATGAAGTCCAGCCATCCTCTGGCAACTAGTTTGAGATCTTCTCTTTTGAGTTGATTTGGGACACCCTTCGTGCTGGTGGTCCATCTGGCTCCAGGAATACATATATCCTCTAGAATCTTATCCAGGCCATTATCTGTTCTCATCATTCTCCTGTTGAAAGAGTCTGGATCATCTTTCAGCTGAGGTAGCTTTAAGATCTTCCTGATCTTATCAGGGTTGGTATGAATAATCTTTCCTCTAACCACGGTCCGATATTCATAGAAAGCAGTTCCAGATAGTTTTTGCTTGTCTGTCTGCCACATATTAGCATAGAACTCCTGGACCATATTCCTTCCCACTTTCGTTTCAGGATTAGCTAGGACCTCCCAGTTCTTGATTCGAATTTGCTCCTAGATCTCTGGATATTCGTTTTCTTTCAGATTGAATCTAACTTTCGGGATCACTGATCTTAGACCCATTATTTTGTAATAATGGTCTGAATGTTCTTTAGATAAGAACTTCCCTTGATTCCAAAGTGGTTTTGGAACGCTCTCTTTCTTGCCTCTTGAAGTGGGTTATTTTCCCTTAGGAGCCATGATCTTAGTGATCACGGATAAACACACCAAACTTAGAGGTTTGCTTGTCCTCAAGCAAAAGAAAAGAAAGGAGAGGGAGAGAAGGAGAGCTAGGTGTGATTGTGGATGGAAGGGGAGGGAGGCCGAACCCATATTTAAAGGGAGAAGGGGGGGTTTTCGAAAATAGGGAGAAAGATAAGATAGAAGATATGATTTTTTTAAAAAAAATATGATAAGAAAAGATATAGTTTTAAAATTGAAAAGATATGAAAGATATTTGAAAAAGATAAGATTGGATTTTTGAAAAAGATAGTATGGAGATTTGAAAAAGATATTGATTAGTTGAAAAGATTTTTGAATGAAAAGAGATAGATCTGTTTTGAAAATTTTGAAAAAGAGTTGAATTGGAGTGGAAAAAAAGGATTTGTGCTTATGGATTAAGATACATTTAATATTTTTAAAGAAGGGTTTTTAGAAATTAGGGATTTTAGAAATCAGGGTTTGTAAAATGTTTATGTAAGAAATCATGAATTGAAATATGAAAATTAAGATTAAAATGAAAAATATGAAGAAAAAACGAATTTACCTCCTCCCCACTATCCTGGCGTTTGAACGCCCAAACGCTGCATGTTTTGGGCGTTCAACGCCCAAATGCTGCTTCTTCTGGGCGTTCAACGCCCAGCTGCTGCTTATTTCTGGCGTTGAACGCCAGGAAGCCCTTTGTTACTGTGCGTTTTTCTGAATGCCCAGAATGCTGTAAATCTAGCGTTAAACGCCCAGAAAGAGCTTCTTTCTGGCGTTCAATGCCCAGATGGCTATCCTTACTGGCGTTCAATGCCCAGTGGATGCTTCTGTTGGGCGTTGAACGCCCAAAACAGACTTTTACTGGCGTTTTCTTGCCAGTGAGCTCTTTTTCTCTGTTTTGCGTGCAGAATCCTTCTGTAACCCTGTGAACTTATACAATTGACTCTTTACCTTAGGATCAATGAACTTTATATAAACAAATAAAATCAAGCTTTAGTTTCCCGGGGAATAGCCTGAGCCTAGAGTTAAACAATAGAACCTTTTGTCCTGGTTCAAAGATTCTAGATGACAGCTTCCTGTCATGCCATTTTTTTATTTTTCTTTATAAAGCTTGGCATTTTCGAAAGCAGTGCATCTGAATTCCTCTAGTTCATTTAGCTGGAGCAATCTTTTTTCTCCAGCTAATTTGGCATCAAAGTTTAGGAATCTGGTTGCCCAGTAAGCTTTATGTTCCAGTTCCACGGGCAGGTGACATGCCTTACCATACACAAGTTGGTATGGAGAGGTCCCTATAGGAGTCTTGAATGCTGTTCTGTATGCCCACAGAGCATCATCCAAGCTTCTTGCCCAATCCTTTCTACCAGTACTTACAGTCCATTCTAGGATTCTTTTTAGCTCTCTGTTAGAGACTTCAGCTTGTCCATTAGTCTGTGGATGATATGGAGTCGCCACCTTGTGGCGAATCCCATACCGGACCATGGCAGAGTAAAGCTATTTGTTGCAGAAGTGAGTGCCCCCATCACTGATTAGTACTCTAGGGACACCAAACCTGCTAAAGATATGTTTCTGGAGGAACTTCAGCACTGTTTTAGTATTATTGGTGGGTGTGGCAATGGCCTCAACCCATTTTGATACATAGTCAACTGCCACCAGAATATAAGTGTTTGAGTATGATGGTGGGAAAGGTCCCATGAAGTCAATTCCCCATACGTCAAACAACTCAATCTCCAAGATTCCTTGTTGAGGCATGGCGTAACCATGAGGCAGATTATCAGCTCTTTGGCAACTGTCACAGTTACGTACAAACTCTCAGGAAACTCTAAAGAGTGTGGGCCAATAGAAGCCACATTGGAGAACCTTGGTGGCTGTTCGCTCACCTCCGAAATGGCCTCCATATTGAGATCCATGGCAATGCCATAGGATCCTCTGTGCTTCTTTTCTAGGCACACACCTACGGATTATTCCGTCTGCACATCTCTTATAGAAATGACTGGTGCTGTGACCAGCTTAGCTTTCAGCGTTTCAAACGCCTGCAAGCACTCTGTGTCAAAAATAAATGGCGTGTCAACAGCTAGCAGATTGCTTAGAGGTTTTGCGATTTTTGAAAAATCCTTTATAAACCTCCTATAGAATCCTACATGCCCCAGAAAGCTTCTGATTGCCTTAACATTGGCAGGTGGTGGTAATTTTTCAATTACCTCTATTTTTGCTTGATCCACCTCTATTCCCTTGTTTGAGATTTTATGCCCAAGGACAATCCCTTCAGTCACCATGAAGTGACATTTTTCCCAGTTTAAAACTAGGTTGGTCTCTTGGCATCTCTTCAGAACAAGTTTCAGGTGATCAAGACAGGAGCTGAATGAGTCTCCATATACTGAGAAGTCATCCATGAAGACTTCCAAAAATTTTTCCACCATATCAGAGAAAATAGAGAGCATGCATCTCTGGAAGGTTGCAGGCGCATTACACAGCCCAAATGGCATCCTTCAATAAGCAAACACTCCAGATGGACATGTGAATGCTATTTTCTCTTGTTCCTGGGGATCTACTACAATCTGGTTATAGCCTGAGTAGCCATCCAAAAAGCAGTAATAATCATGACCTGCCAGTCTTTCTAGCATCTGGTCTATGAATGGTAAAGGAAAATGATCCTTTCTGGTGGCTGTATTGAGCCTTCTGTAGTCAATACACATGCGCCACCCTGTAACTGTTCTTGTAGGAACCAGTTCATTCTTTTCATTATGAACCACTGTCATGCCTCCCTTTTTGGGGACAACTTGGACAGGGCTCACCCAGGGGCTGTCAGAAATAGGATAAATAATCCCAGCCTCTAGTAATTTGGTGACCTCTTTCTGCACCACTTCCTTCATGGCTGGATTTAGCCGCCTCTGTGGTTGAACCACTGGTTTAGCATTATTCTCCAATAAGATTTTGTGCATGCATCTAGCTGGGCTTATGCCCTTAAGGTCACCTATGGACCACCCAAGAGCTGTCTTGTGTGTCCTTAGCACTTGAATAAGTGCTTCCTCTTCCTGTGGATTTAGAGCAGAGCTTATGATCACTGGAAAAGTATCACCTTCTCCCAGAAATACATATTTCAGGGATGGTGGTAATGGTTTGAGCTCGGGTTTAGGAGGTTTTTCCTTTTTCAGAGGAAATTTCAGAGGCTCTTCCATCTCCTCTGAATCCTCCAAATCAGGCTGAACATCTTTAAAGATGTCTTCCAACTCTGATTCGAGACTTTCAGCCATCTTGATCTCTTCTACCAAAGAGTCAATAAGATCAACTTTCATGCAGTCTTTTGATATGTCTGGATGTTGCATGGCTTTGACAGCATTCAACTTAAACTCATCATCATTGACTCTCAGGGTTATTTTCCCCTGTTGGACATCAATGAGAGTTCGTCCAGTTGCTAGGAAGGGTCTTCCTAGAATGAGAGTAGCACTCTTGTGCTCCTCCATTTCCAGCACTACAAAGTGAGTGGGAAAGGCGAATGGCCCAACTCTGACAATCATGTCTTCAATCACGCCTGATGGGTATTTAATGGAGCCATCAGCAAGTTGGAGACATATCCGGGTTGGTTTAACTTCTTCAGTTAAACCAAGCTTTCTGATAGTGGATGCAGGTATTAGGTTGATGCTTGCCCCAAGATCACATAAAGCTGTCTTGGTGCAATTACCTTCTAATGTGCATGGTATCAGAAAACTCCCAGGGTCTTTAAGCTTTTCAGGAAAGCTCTTCAGAATGACTGCACTGCATTCTTCAGTGAGGAGAACTCTTTCTGTTTCTCTCCAATCCTTTTTATGACTCAAGATCTCTTTCATGAACTTGGCATAAGAAGGTATTTGCTCAAGTGCCTCTGCAAATGGAATCTTTATTTCAAGAGTCCTGAGATAATCTGCAAAGCGAGCAAATTGCCTATCCTGCTCCTCTTTCCGGAGTTTTTGAGGATAAGGTATCTTGGCTTTATATTCCTCAACCTTAGTTGCTGTAGGTTTATTGCCTACAAAAGTGGTTGAAGAAGCCTTTTTAGAGGGGTTGTCATCAGCACTTGTGTGTGTTTGATCCCTCACTGGCAATGGAGTGCCAGAGTTAGAAGCTGGAGTGACGTTAGACGCCAACTCCTTGTCTGTTCCTGGCGTCTGAACGCCAGAACTGTGCCCATTTTGGGCGTTCAACCCCAGATCCTGCCCATTTTGGGCGTTCAACGCCAGATCCTTGCTTGTTTCTGGCGTTGAACGCCAGTCCTTGCTTGTTACTGGCGTTGAACGCCAGTCTTGGGCATGGTCTGGGTGTTCAGCGCCATCCTTCCACCAGATTTCTGGCGTTTTAGCGCCAGAATTACTTTTCCCTGGGCTCTTACTGTCCTCAGGTGAATTTTGGGTGGTTTGCTCACTCCTTAGCTCTTTGCTGCCTTGAGGTGGGATATTTAATGTTTTCCCACTTCTTAATTGAACTGCTTGGCATTCTTCTGTTATTTGTCTTGACAGCTGCTGCTTTGTTTGCTTCAATTGTTCTTCCATATTTATATTAGCCATCCTTGTCTCTTGTAGTTTATCCTTGAATTTGGCTAACTGCTTTGTTAGAAAGTCCAATTGCTGATTGAATTCAGCAGCTTGTTTTGCAGGGCTGAGTTCAGCAGTTACTGTTTTAACCTCTTCTTTTGGGGGAAAGTATTGATTCAGGAATTTTTCTGTCAGCTGTTTCCATGTCCTTATGCTGGCCTTAGGTTGGTTATTTAACCACCTCTTAGCTTGATCTTTTACAGCAAATGGAAATAGTAATAGTCTGTAGACATCCTGATCTATTTCCTTATCATGTACTGTGTCAGCAATTTGTAAAAATTGTGCCAGAAACTCTGTAGGTTCTTCCTGTGGAAGACCGGAATACTGGCAGCTTTGCTGCACCATGATAATGAGCTGAGGATTTAACTCAAAGCTACTGACTCCAATGGAAGGTATGCAGATACTACTCCCATATGAAGCAGTAGAGGGGTTAGCATATGACCCCAGAGTCCTCCTGGACTGTTCATTTCCACTTAGATCCATGATGGAGAAAGGGAGATGATAAAAAAATATTTATTTTTATTTATTTATTTATTTAATTATTTAGAAAATAAATAAATTAAAATAAAGTAAATAAAAATAGGTGAATATTTTTGAAAAAATTGAGGAGAGAGAAAGTGGTTAGGAAGTTTTGAAAAAGATATGATTTGGAAAAGATTTTAAATTTTGAAAAAAAATCTGAATTTTTAAAAATAATTTTCGAAAATTTGTTTTAAAAATAGAGAGAAAAGATATTTTTGAATTTAGTGAGGAAAGAGAAAAACAATAAAATAGCACAAGATTTAAAATTTTTAGATCTAGTGCTCCTAGTTTTTGAAGATTTTGGAGGGAAAACACCAAGGAACACCAAACTTAAAAATTTTAAGATCAAGACACAAGGAAAACTCAAGAACACTTTGAAAACTCACAAGAACACAAGAACATGAAGGAAGAACACCAAACTTAAAATTTTTAGAAAACCAAACTAAAATTTTCAAAAAACACAGAAAAATCAACAAAAAAACACCAAACTTAAAGTTTGGCACGAGGTTTAATAGAAAAATTATTTTTGAAAAAGATTTTAAAAAAGAAAATAAGGATTCTAAAATTTTAACACGACAATAATAAGAGACTCTAAACTAAAAAGGGAAATTTTTCCTAATCTAAGCAACAAAATAAACCGTTAGTTGTCCAAACACGAACAATCCCCGGCAACGGCGCCAAAAACTTGGTGCACGAAAATTACTTCACACTATGTAATTCCGCACAACTAACCAGCAAGTGCACTGGGTCGTCCAAGTAATACCTTACGTGAGTAAGGGTCGATCCCACGGAGATTGTTGGCCTGAAGCAAGCTATGGTTATCTTGCAACTCTTAGTCAGGATATTAATTAGTGGCTATCAATTGACTTGCAAATGAACAAGAGAGCATGAATTAAAGGTTACTTGTTATGCAGTAAATGAGAATATGTTGGAGTTTTGGAGATGCTTTGCCTCTTGAATCTCTGCTTTCCCTTTATCTTCTTCTTCACGCACGCACGTCCCTCCTATGGCAAGCTGTGTGTTGGAGGATCACCGTTGTCAATGGCTACCATCCTTCCTTTCAGTGAAAATGATCCAGATGCGCTGTCACCGCACGGCTAATCATCTATAGGTTCTCGATCATACCGGAATAGGATTTACTATCCTTTTGCGTCTGTCACCACGCCCAGCACTCGCGAGTTTGAAGCTCCTCACAGTCATCCAATCCCAGAATCCTACTAGGAATACCACAGACAAGTTTTAGACTTTCCGAATTCTCAAGGATGCTGCCAATGGATTCTAGCTTATACCATAGAGATTCCAATTAAGGAATCTAAGAGACACTCATTCAATCTAATGTAGAACGGAGGTGGTTGTCAGGCACACGTTCATAGGTTGAGAATAGTGATGAGTGTCACGGATCATCACATTCATCATAATAAGGCGCAAATGAATATCTTAGATAGGAACAAACATGATTGAATAGAAAACAGAAATACTGGCATTAACTCATTGAGGCACAGCAGAGCTCCTCACCCCCAACAATGGAGTTTAGAGACTCATGCCGTCAAAAGGTATAAAGTTTAGATCTAAAATGTCATGAGATGCAAAATAAATCTCTAAAAGTTGTTTAAATACTAAACTAGTAACCTAGGTTTACAGAAAATGAGTAAACTATGATAGATGGTGCAGAAATCCACTTCTGGGGCCCACTTGATGTGTGCTGGGGCTGAGATCAAAGCTTCTCACGTGCATAGGGCTGTTTTGGGCGTTCAACGCCAGCTTTGGATCCTTTTCTGGCGTTAAAATCCAACTTGCAACTTGTTTTTGGCGCTGGACGCCAGAATTGGGCAGAGATCTGGCGTTGAACGCCAGTTTACGTCATCTATCCTTGAGCAAAGTATGAACTATTATATATTGCTGGAAAGACCTGGATGTCTACTTTCCAACTCAATTGGAAGCGCGCCATTTGGAATTCTGTAGCTCCAGAAAATCCACTTTGAGTGCAGGAAGGTCAGAATCCAACAGCATCAGCATTCCTTTTTCAGCCTGATTCAGATTTTTGCTCAGCTCCCTCAATTTCAACCAGAAAATACCTGAAATTACAGAAAAACACACAAACTCATAGTAAAGTCTAGAAATGTGGATTTTGCCTAGAAACTAATGAAAATAAACTAAAAACCAACTAAATCATACTAAAATCTATATGAAATTAACCCCAAAAAGCGTATAAAATATCCGCTCATCAATTAGTCCACTTGACTTTCCTTTATTTAGTAAGGGTTAACTAAGTGGGAGCAATAACAATTCTCATCACACCTGATAAGGATAACTAGGATGGGATTTCCAGTTCTCATACCTTGCCAAGAGTTTTTATAGTTAGTTTGTTTCTATTGCCATTTACTATTGTTGCTTCTTATCTTAAAAAAACCCAAAAAGATACTTTTTCCATAACCAATAATAAACACACCTCCCTGCAATTCCTTGAGAGACGACCCGAGGTTTAAATACTTCAGTTATAAATTTTATTGGGTTTACTTAAGTGACAACCAAAATTTTGTACGAAAGGATTCTCTATTGGTTTAGAAACTATACTTACAACGGGAATTTATTTGTGAATTTTTTTTTACCGACAGAAAACCGTTCGTCAAAATGGCGCCGTTGCCAGATAATTGCAAACGTGTGCCTTATTATTGGTTATTGTAAATATTTTCTTTTTCATTTCTTTATTAGTGTTTCTAGTTTTAGGAGTTTATTTTCATTAATTTTTATTAGTTTTTATTTTCTTTAGCTACTATGAATTCTCACCCCTCTGGTTTTAAGTTTGGTTCCAATGTTGTTGTAAGGAATGGAAACTATAATGAAAATAGGCATCAAGGTTGGAAGAATCAAAGATGGGAGGAGCCACAAGGATTTGATCATCTTGGCAACAACCCCCTCCAATGCGCTATAACCAACAACCATTTTGTGATGCATACCAAGACAATAGTTATGGTAGACCCTTTCGTGACAAACCACCTCCACCAAATTACTATGGTCAAGAGCCATTCCAGGGAGCATACCAAGATGATGAATATGGTGGACCCCCTTGTAGTTACCAACAAGCCCCACCATATGCTTATGAACCCCCTCCTCAACATAACTCTGAACCACCATACTCACAAGCCCCTTTCCACCATTCACCTCCATATGACGCTAATCCTTATCCACCACACCAACCACCATATGAACCACACCCGGAACCACCACCTCAGTATTCACCATCTCCATATCCTTATCAAGAAGAACCACCTCCATATTATGAGCCCTTTCTCCCAACAATTGAACCCTCCTATCCACCCCAACCTCCATTGGATAACAACACACTCATCTCTAACATCATTGGTCTCACCTCTACACTCCAAAATCTTATATCCCACATGAACCAACCCTCTACCTCCAATATTCAACCCTCAAACTCTAGTGCACTTCCTTTTTAACCACATAATGATCTTCCCATCCCATCACCACCCTCTATGGAAGAGCACCCACATCCATCAATACAAGAGCAAGATGATCCCAATCATGCTATTGACATGGAACAAGAGAGAAGGGATCATCTTCGCGAATTCATACTTCATAAGAAGCTAGAGGAGGCCCTAAAGGTAGAGGTAGGAGAGACCCTTGAAGGAAGTTGTCAAGAAGTGGAAGTCAACAAGGAGGAGCTAGATTTTGTACTTGAAGATGAAGGAATAGTTGAAAGGAGTTGTAATGGAAAGGAAATCATCAAGGATGAGTACGATTTTATACTAAAACAACTGGACAAAGCAGTAATTATTGAAGAGGAAGAAGTGGTTGAAGACGTGGGAGATACAGAACCTCCTTGGAAAAGTCCAGTCATAGAACCTCTTTCCAAGATGTTTGAATTTGATGTTGAAGAGGGTGTACAACCTCCAAGGCATATCATGGCTGAAGACTTTGAAGAGGTTGATCAAGAGATGGAGATTAAAGAAGAAGAAGCACAACCTCCCATGCCCTTGGTGAGTAATAAAGAAGAGATTGAATTGGAAGAAAGCTACCAAGAGGAAGAGGTTGAAATTGAAGAAGCTTGCAAAGAGGTGGAAGTTATCAAGGAAGAGTACAAGGGAATGGAGCTTGAAATCACCTTGCCAAAGTTGTTGGAGACCTCTCCCCCAAAGCCATTACCATCAAATACAACATTCAAGTGGGTAAAATACTTATCCTTAACCTTTAGCTTCCCGCTTGAATATGGGTTACTTGAGATAGATGGCCAGCTTAGAGCTCTCTGTGGCTTTAAGAGTAAGAGGGAGATAGTTAGTGGTTGGCAACATAATCCTAGGCTCATTGTGGTTGGGAGCTCAAAATCTAAATGTAAGGGTTGGTATAAAGCTCGAATGAATGGGTCTAGGAGGTTGTTTGGATGCCTAAATGAGAATTCTAAGGCTGAACCACCCAGATGAAATCATCATGATCCACTTGAAGACGGGTGTAGAAGCAAGATTTGGGATCCGGAAATATATGAGGATCAAATTTGGGAGCTCAAATCTTGTGAAAAACTCCATCAAAGCTTGAGAAATTTACTTGGTATTGATAAAGCTTATTGGAAGTCCAAGCATTGGTGGAAGTTTCAAGACGAGTTCAAGCACAAGCCACCATGACAAGGAGCTCACCAAATGTCCAACTTAAAGACTTTAACTAAAAGTGCTAGGTGGGAGACAACCCACCATGGTATGATCGTCTCTTTTTATTCTCAGTTTTATTTTATTTTAATTTTATCAGTGTTAATTTGTAAATTCTGCATCATCATCTGCATTCTGCATTCTGCATTCTGTGGTTCTACATTAGATTGAATGAGTATCTCTTAGATCTCTTAATCGGAATCTTCGTGGTGTAAGCTAGAATGATGGCGGCATTCAAGAGAATCCGGAAAGTCTAAACCTTGTCTGTGGTATTCCGAATAGGATTCAATGATTGAATGACTGTGACGAGCTTCAAGCTCGCGAGTGCTGGGCGTAGTGACAGACGCAAAAGGAGGGTGAATCCTATTCCAGCATGATCGGGAACCTCAGATGATTAGCCGTGCCGTGACAGGGCATCTTGGACCATTTTCACAAGAGGAGGGGATGTAGCCACTGACAACGGTGATGCCCTTGCATAAAGCCAGCCATGGAAAGGAGTAAGACTAATTGGATGAAGACAGCAGGAAAGCGGAGGTTCAGAGGAACGAAAGCATCTCTATGCGCTTATCTGAAATTCTCACCAATGATTTACATAAGTGTTTCTATCCCTATTTTATTAATTATTTTCGAAAACCCCATTACTATTTTATACCCGCCTGACTGAGATTTACAAGGTGACCATAGCTTGCTGCATACCAACAATCTCCGTGGGATTCGACCCTTACTCACGTAAGGTATTACTTGGACGACCCAGTGCACTTGCTGGTTAGTTGTGCGAAGTTGTGAACCATGGTATTGGCATCATGTTTTTGGCGCCATTGCCAGGGAAAGAAGGAGCAATGAATTTTACATAATCAAAGTGTAATCACAATTTCGTCCACCAAGTTTTTGGCGCCGTTGCCGGAGATTGTTCGAGTTTGGACAACTGACGGTTTATCTTGTTGCTCAAATTAGGTAATTTTCTTTTTGTTTTCTTTTCAAAAAAAAAATTTTCAAAAATATTTCAAAATTTTCTCCTTTGTTTTCGAAAAAAAAAATTTCAAAATAAAAATGTTTTCAAAAATTTTATAATTTTATTCAAAATTTTTAAGAATGAATTCTAGTGTTTCATGAAGCATGTGAAGCCTGGCTGGCTGTAAAGCCATGTCTAAATTCATTTGGACTGAGGCTTACAATTTGTTATCAAGAGCAAGCTAGTTGGTGCTAATCCACCTACTGCTGTTCATGATCTACCTGTTACATGCTAAAGCTTGGCTGGCTATTAAGTCATGCCTGACCCTTTGATTGGAGCTTTAGACTAAAGAGCATAAGATTCCTGGAATTCATATTAAAAATTTTGGAATCCTTATTTTTCTTTTTCAAAATGATTTTCGAAAAAAATTAAAGAAAATACAAAAAAAAATCATAAAATCATAAAAATCAAAAATATTTTTGTGTTTCTTGTTTGAGTGTTGAGTCAGATTTTAAGTTTGGTGTCAATTGCATGTTCATTTTGCATTTTTCGAAAATTCATGCATTCATAGTGTTCTTCATGATCTTCAAGTTGTTCTTGGTAAGTCTTCTTGTTTGATCTTTGCATTTGCATGTTTTGTGTCTTTTCTTGTTTTTCATATGCATTCCTGAATTCTTAGTGCCTAAGCATTAAAGAATTCTAAGTTTGGTGTCTTGCATATTTTCTTTGCATTAAAAATTTTTTAAAATTATGTTCTTCATGTTTATCATGATCTTCATAGTGTTCTTGGTGTTCATCTTGACATTCATAGCATTCTTGCATGCATTCATTGTTTTGATCCATAACTTTCATGCATTGCATCATTTTTCTTGTTTTTCTCTCTCATCATAAAAATTCAAAAATAAAAAAAAATATCTTTCCCTTTTTCTCTCATCAAATTCGAAAATTTGGATTGACTTTTTCAAGAATTTTTAAAATCAAGTTGTTTCTTATGAGTCAAATCAAATCTTCAATTTGAAAATCTTATCTTTTTCAAAATCTTTTTCAAAAATCAAATCTTTTTCAAATTTCTTAGTTATTTTTGAAAATTCCAAAAATATTTTTCAAAAATCTTTTTTCCTATTTTTATATCAAATTTTCAAAAATAACATCATCAATTAATGTTTTGATTCAAAAAATTTCAAGTTTGTTACTTACTTGTTAAGAAAGATTCAAACTTTAAGCTCTAGAATCATATCTTATGATTTCTTGTGAATCAAGTCATTAATTGTGATTTTAAAAATCAAATCATTTTTCAAAACTAATTTCAATCATAGTTTTTCAAAAATATCTTCCTTATCTTATCTTTTTCAAAATATGATTTTAAAATATCTTTTCTAACTTCCTATCTTTTTATCTTTTCAAAATTGATTTTCAAAATTTGTTTCAACTAACTAACTAACTTTTTGTTTGTTTCTCATCTTTTTCAAAACTACCTAACTAGCTCTCTCTCTCTAATTTTCGAAAATATCTTCCCTCTTTTTCAAAATTTTTTTTAATTAACTAATTATTTTAATTTTTGATTTTAATTTTCGAAAAATTACTAACCTTTTTCAAAAACCAATTTCGAAAATCACTAACTCTTTTTCAAAAATTATTTTCGAAAATCCTCTCCCTCTCTCATCTTATTCTATTTATTTATTCAACCATTGGAGCAAACAATTTTGAGCTGAAACCTCAGCTAGTTTCTCTGATGCAGCAGAACTGCAAGTTTCATGGATTTCCATCTGAAGATCCTTTTTAGTTCTTAACTGAATTCTTGCAGATCTGTGATACTGTTAAGACTAATGGAGTAGATCCTGGCTTACACCACGAAGATTCTGATTAAGAGATCTAAGAGATACTCATTCAATCTAATGTAGAACGGAAGTGGTTGTCAGGCACGCGTTCATAGGGAATGATGATGATTGTCACGTTCATCACATTCAGGTTGAAGTGCGAATGAATATCTTAGAAGCGAAATAAGATGAATTGAATAAAAAACAGTAGTACTTTGGTTAATCTTTGAGGAACAGCAGAGCTCCACACCTTAATCTATGGAGTGTAGAAACTCTACCGTTAAAAATACATAAGTGAAAGGTCCAGGCATGGCCGAATGGCTAGCCCCCTAAAACGTGATCACAGGATCAGAATACAATCCAGGATGTCAAATACAATAGTAAAATGTCCTATTTATAATAAACTAGCTACTAGGGTTTACAGAAGTAAGTAATTGATGCATAAATCCACTTCCGGGGCCCACTTGGTGTGTGCTTGGGATGAGCTTGAGTGTCTACACGTGTAGAGGTCCTTCTTGGAGTTGAACGCCAGCTTTTGTGCCAGTTTGGGCGTTGAACTCCACTTTGCAGCTTGTTTCTGGCGCTGGGCGCCAGAATTGGGCAGAGAGCTGACGTTGAACGCCAGTTTGCGTCATCTAAACTCGGGCAAAGTATGGACTATTATATATTGCTGGAAAGCCCTGGATGTCTACTTTCCAAAGCAATTGGAAACGCGCCATTTTGAGTTCTATAGCTCCAGAAAATCGATTTTGAGTGTAGGGAGGTCAGAATCCAACAGCATCAGCAGTCCTTCTTCAACCTCTGAATCTGATTTTTGCTCAAGTCCCTCAATTTCAGCCAGAAAATACCTGAAATCATAGAAAAATACACAAACTCATAGTAAAGTCCAGAAATGTGAATTTAACATAAAAACTAATGAAAACATCCCTAAAAGTAACTAGATCCTACTAAAAACAATGCCAAAAAGCGTATAAATTATCCGCTCATCACTTTCTTGCTTGCTACGTTGTCACCAAACACGCCTATAGAAGCTGGCGTTGGCAACGTGCATGATTCTTCCCTTGGGCAAGCTTTCTTGCTTGGCGTTATCATTGGACACGCCAATGCATCCTCAAGTTGGTAACGTGCTCTTCATTCTCAAGGTTGCCTAGCTTGCTTGTATGGTGCGTTGCCAATGAACACGCCTATGTATCCTGGCGTTGGCAACGTGCTCGAGCTTTCCTGGCTGGGCAAAATCTTCTAGCTCAGCGTTGCCTTGAAACACACCAATGGAGGCTGGCGTTGGCAACGTGCTCGATGGGTGGAGATCCAAAGCTTGCTGCGTTTCCTTGGAACACGCCTCTTGTTCCTGGCGTTGGCAACGTGCATCTCCCCTTCCTGGACCAAGTCTTGACGTTGTTCTCAAACACACCCCCATCTCTAGGTTGGCAACGTGCTCGAGGCTTTCAAATTGCTTCTCTCCAAGGCCTTGCTTGCAGCGTTGCCTCTAAACACACCTTTGGACTCTAGCGTTGGCAACGTGCATGAACTTTTAACTTGCTTCCCAAAGTTGCTTGCTGCGTTACCATCAAACACTCACCCTTTCTCCAAGTTGGCAACGTGCTTGAGCCTTCATCCTTCTTGCCAAGTTTTGCTTCTTGGCGTTGTTGCCAAGCACTCAAGTAGTAGTGCAAGTTGGCAATGTGCAACCCTTCCCAGAATCACTCTCCAGGGCTGCTGGCGTTATCACCAAACACTCTAGTAGTAACCCAAGTTGGCAACGTGCAAGTCCTCTGCTTCCTTGCCAAGTTTGATGTATTCTCAAGGCTTCTTGCTCCAATTCTTGCTTCATTGCCTTCTTGCTTCACCTATCATAAACCAAAGAAACTTCCTCAAAGTCTTGCCATCTTATGCAATAATTTCAAGGGAATCATTCACATCAACTTGTTTATAAACTCCTTGAATATTTGCATGAATTTTGACCAACAATTTTACCTAGTTCTTGGTGTTTTAATGCATGGAGGTAAAACTCATAAAATTGCTAGTTTATTTCAAAGATAATGAATGAAACTAAGCTAAAACTAACTAAACTGACTAGCTAATATAGTATAGCAAATATGCGAATGCATCACAACACCAAACTTAAAATATTGTTTGTCCTCAAGCAAGAGATAGAATAATTTGACAAAAGAGTTTAAGATGCAAGAATTGAATGTCTTAACAGAGAAGAATTCTTCCATGAAATATGTCATCCTCAATTGTGTAGTCATCTGTTTAGTGCAACTGATCAAGGCTAATTTAAATTCTTAGTTGAAATGCTTGCTCCACTACTAGGTTGGTTAATTTCACTAGACTCTTTTTCTTTACCTTAGCACATAGTCCTTAAGCTATTCTTTTCTCTACTTCTCTTTTCTCCCTTTTTCACTTTTCCTTTGTTTCAATTGAGCTACAAATCTTGTCTTAAGGCAGCTCTTTAGCATAAATTTTCAATCAACAATCCCAAACCAGTTGGTTTAAGTTGTTAAGTGTTGAAGCACTCTTAAAGATTTACTAACTCAAGCCTCTCTCCTTAACACATTCATTCACAGGCATATAACATTGAAACTTTATCTAGATAGTGGTGTCCTGCACCTCTTTGGGTTGCTAAATGTTCTGTTATAGAGCTACTCTTGAATGTGAGTTTTCAATCGATAATCCCGAGTTAGTTAACTCAAGTTACCGAGTGATGAAGCACCCCTCGGATTTACTAGCCCAAGTATGTCTCCCAACATCAATCACCACAGACACATATCCAAATTTTATCATTAATGCCTAGCCTTTCATTCTTTTTGTTCTTTGTTTTCTTTATTTCTCTTTTTTTTTTCTTTTTTTCAAAATTTTGTGTATTACTTCATTATTAAGGATCTTTGTGCTTCTAACTTCTTGAGTCTTATATTCCTTAACCAACTAGTTTTGTGTAAGCAAGCATCTTAACTCCTTTTGATTTCTTGAGCTCTTGATTCGTTCACAATGAAAGCATATATGTACTAACACTTTGTATCAGACTATCTTGTTTTCTTAGGCTAGATTTCTCTCTATTCTTGCTCAAACTACATCTTTTATTCCATCGTCAAGTGAAAGTACTTAAGACAAGCAAACATTCCAAGCATGTGAGTGATACATAGAATAAGCAACATAACTGAGAATGCACAAAGGAAAACAACTAAGAAGGTATACCATGTTTCAGACATACATCTTCTTTATTTAATAAAAGTACCAAAGAAAAGAACTTCACCACCTTTAGTCTTTATGTCCCTTTCCTTTGCCCTTTGGATCTTCTTTCTTTTTCTTTCTTATTTCTCCTTGTTGTTTTGTTGTTGAGTCCCCCTCTTCTCTTTGCCATACTCCTGAGCTTATCATCTTCTCCTTTAGCCTCTCAGTATTGAATCTCACCCTTGCAAGTTCTTGCTCTTCAAATACCTTGTGCTCTTCATTAAAACTTTTGATTTGTGGGTTGAGCAATGGGGGTGCTCCACAAAGGTAGCTGAGTTTTTCTTGGGTGCATATATCATAGTCAATTCTGTCTCTATGTCTGGCCCCCTTGAATATTCTGCTTTCATTGAATTCTCTGTGAAATGTGTCATGTCTAGCATCCAACCTATGGAGAAGCTCCCTTTGCTGAGCTTGCTCTTTCCTTAGTTGAGCTTGTTCCTGTATTACCTTTTCCATGGATCTTTCATATTCAACAGATGAATTGTTGATGGCCTCATACATCTTGGCATATTGTTCTTGTTGTAGTTCCATCATGTGTGTTTGATATTCATTTTGCTGACTCATCCATTGAACTTGAACTTCTCTTTGCTGATTCATTACCTACCAAAGGTCCCTTTGTTGTTGAGCTTGTTCCTCTTGGCTTCTTTGAATTTGTGAATATTGCCCAGAGATTCCTTCCAAAGCGGCTTGGAGTTGATTCATGTTCAAGGTACTTGTTTCTTCCATTTCTTGAGGCTCTTCCTCTTGTCTTGCTTCTTTCCTTTTCTTTTTTCTTGCTAAAGGTTGTCTCTCCAATTGGGTTGTGGTGACAAATTCCAATCTTTCCTTGGTGAGAGGCTTTCCAATAGATACCATGTCAGTTTCTTCAAATTCTTCGAGAGGTACTCTAGCTTCTTCACATAAGCGCAGAATAGTACTAGGATATCCTAGCCAGCTGTCCTGTTTGACCTTCTGAGCTATGTCAATGATGTTCTTGGCTATAATTTCTCCAACATTGATCTCCCCTCCTTTCATTATGCAGTGGATCATTATTGCTCTATTCACTGTTACTTCGGAATTATTTGAAGTAGAGATCAATGATCTCCTCACTATGTCATGCCATCCTTTTGCTTGAGGTATGAGATCACCTCTTCTGAGTTTGAGTGGTTGTCCTTGTGAATCCAATACCCAATCCGTGCCTACTTTGCACAGGTCACCTAACACATCCACATATCTTGGATCATTTTCAACTCTTTCCTCATAGCTAGCTTGTTTGAACCATTTTGGTTTGACCTTTAGCACCCTGTTGATGGCGTTTAGACTAAAGTCAACAGTCACCCCTCTTACATAGCTCATGTATGGCTCTTCATCATCAAATTCTCTTATCACATTAGTGTAAAACTCATGGATGAGAAGCATGCTCACTTCTTGAGGTTGGTTACAGAGAAGCTCCCATCCCCTTTTCCTAATTATTTTTTGTATCTCAGAGTATTCCTCCTTTCTTAGCTTGAAAGGTAACCCGGAACAACATCTTTGCCTGACATCCAACTAAAGATGCGCTCATTGTGTTTGGATTTGAATCTTCTTCGATCAAAGGTGTTTTGTTCTTCACCTTCTACGGGTTGCTTGTCCTTCCTAGCTCTTGATGATGAGGCCATTGAAATTTCCAACACCAAACTTAGAAGAATGCTTGTCCTCAAGCATAAAGAAAATGTTTATGAAGGGGGTGTAGATGGATATGGTGACAAGATAAGGAATACAAGCTTGAAAGTGATTGTGAGAGGGAATGAAGAAGGGGTTGGTTCAAGTAGGCTAGGGAAAATGGTGCACTCTAAATTTTGCTTAGCAAAACATGGGATCAAGGCTAAAGTCTGCAAAGCAAGGATGATTTAAAAGTTGAGTGTGATTTCGGCTGAGGTGAATTGATGAAATGGGGTGATGGAGAATGGTATATAAGTGAGGATAAAGTGAGGTTTGCTGATTGTGGTTGGAGTGGTTAAAGTGATATTTATGATGGGGGAATGGTCTTGAAGGTTCGGTCAAGGCATGGGAAAAATGAATCTTCTTTGCCTAATGCATGCTAAGGTGTTTTCCTCAATGCACACAATCCAAGGTGTATATGGATGTACAAAACCCAAGGTGCATGTGACTTCTCCTTTCTTTTGTGTGTGTCTGTGATCCTTCCTTCAAGATTCTCCCATCACTTCTTTCTTTCACTTCCCTGCAGCAAGAATACAAATGTGTTAGAATTTCTTGTATTTGGATGCATACTTTTTTTTTTATTGCTTTCATATCACTAAAAGAAATAACTACCTATGGTCTAGCATTTTCGTGTATGTATGGACACCAAACTTAGTTTGTGACTAAGTGTTGTAAAAAAAACTTTTGCAATTATTTCAAGATTAGTCACACCAAACTTAGTTCCTTGCATACACTATATGCTAGTTCACTCTTTATTATCACTAAAGCATGAAAATAAAAGACTCATGTGCATGGGTTGCCTCCCATGAAGCGCTTGTTTATCGTCCTTAGCTTGACATTGCAGCTCTTTTGCTCATGTTAGTAAGTGTACATTTTCTTCCTTGCTCCAGGGGCCACCAAGATAAATTTTTACCCTATGCCCATTAGCTGTGAAAGTCTGTTTTGAAGCTTCATCAAGTAATTCCACATAGCCATGAGGTGATACTTTGGTGATGGTGTATGGACCAGTCCATCTAGACCTGAGCTTTCCAGGGAAGATCTTCAGTCTTGAGTTGAATAGCAACACTTTTTGGCCTGGTTCGAATGTTCTTTGGGAGATCCTCTTGTCATGCCACATTTTTGCTCTTTCTTTGTATATTCTGGCATTTTCATATGCCTCCAATCTGAATTCCTTTAATTCATTGAGTTGTAGTAACCTCTTTTCTCCTGCTGCTTGAGCATCTAAATTTAAAAGTTTGGTGGCCCAAAAGGCCTTGTGTTCAAGCTCCACAGGGAGATGACATGCCTTCCCATACACCAGCTGAAATGGAGATTTTCCTATGGGCGTTTTGAATGCTGTTCTGTATGCCCAAAGTGCATCATCCAGCTTTCGAACCCAATCCTTTCTTGTTGCTCTCACAGTTTTCTCCAGGATCCTCTTTAGCTCTCTGTTAGCAAGTTCAGCTTGCCCATTTGTCTGTGGGTGATAAGGTGTGGCCACTTTGTGAGTAACTCCATATTTGTGGAGTAGAGAATTTAATTGCTTGTTACAGAAGTAGCTTCCTCCATCACTTATAAGTCCCTTAGGCACTCCAACTCTTGTGAAGATGTTTCTCTTTAGGAATTGCAACACCACGTTAGTATCACATGTAGTGGTGGCTATTGCTTCTACCCATTTTGAGACATACTCCACTGCCACCAAAATATATTTGAATGTGTAGGATGGAGGAAAGGGTCCCATGAAGTCTATTCCCCACAAATCAAAGAGCTCCACTTCCAAAATGAACTTCTGAGGCATCTCATTTTTCTTTGTCAAACCTCCTGTTCTTTGACATTCATTGCAATGGCTCACAAAGTCTCTAGCATCCTTGAAGATGGAAGGCCAGTAGAACCCACTTTGAAGCACCTTTGCAGCAGTTCTTTCAGCTCCAAAATGGCCACCATAGCTTGAGTTGTGACAATGCCATAGTATGTCCTTCATCTCAACCTCTGGTACACACCTTCTTATCATTCCATCTGGGCATCTTTTGAATAGAAATGGTTCATCCCAGAAGAAGAACTTGGCCTCATGTAGCAACTTCTTGACTTGTTGTTTTGTGTATTCTTGTGGGATGATCCTTCCTGCCTTGTAGTTGGCCATGTCTGCGAACCAAGGGATATGTTGAATTTTCAAGAGATGCTCATTTGGAAATTCTTCATTTATTGATTGAAGATTGTCTTGACATGCATCTTGTGGTACCCTTGATAGATGGTCGCCAACTTGATTTTCACTACCTTTCCTATCCTTTATCTCAATGTCAAACTCTTGTAGGAGCAGTACCCATCTGATTAGCCTTGGTTTGGCATCCTGTTTTGACATAAGATACTTAAGAGCAGCATGGTCAGTGTATACTAAAACTTTAGATCCAATCAAATATTGTCTAAACTTATCAAAAGCATATACCACAGCTAGCAACTCTTTCTCTGTTGTAGTGTAATTTCTTTGAGTTTCATTTAATACTTTACTTGCATAGTAGATAACATGAAGCTTCTTTTCCTTCCTCTGTCCCAACACAGCACCAATTGCAAGGTCACTTGCATCACACATGAGTTCAAAAGGCAATCCCCAACTTGGGGGTGTGATGATTGGTGCTGTGGTGAGCTTAGCTTTTAGAGTTTCAAAGGCATGTTTACATTCATCATCAAAGAGGAAAGGATTGTTTACCACCAGCAGATTGCTTAGTGGCTTTGCTATTTTGGAAAAATCTTTGATGAATCTTCTATAGAATCCAGCATGCCCTAAGAAGCTCCTAACAGCTTTCACACTAGTTGGTAAAAGAAGTTTTTCTATAATTTCTACTTTTGCCTTGTCAACCTCTATACCCTCTCTTGAAATTTTGTGACCAAGAACAATGCCTTCGGGTACCATGAAATGGCATTTCTCCCAGTTTAAAACCAATTTGATTTCTTGGCACCTCTTCAAGACTAGGGTAAGATGGTGCAAGCAAGTATTGAAAGAATCACCAAAGACAGAGAAATCATCCATAAAGACTTCAATAAATTTTTCTACCATGTCCGAGAAGATTGATAGCATGCATCTCTAAAAGGTAGCTGGGGCATTACACAGTCCGAATGGCATTCTCCTGTAAGCAAAGACTCCAAAAGGGCATGAAAGGTCCAGGCATGGCCGAATCGCCAGCCCCCAAAATGTGATCTCAGATAGCATACAACTGATCAAAGATGTCTACTACAACAGTAAAAGTCCTATTTATACTAAACTAGTTACTAGGGTCTACAGAAGTAAGTAATTGATGCATAAATCCACTTTCGGGGCCCACTTGGTGTGTGCTAGGGCTGAGCTTGAATGTTCCACATGCAGAGGCTCTTTCTGGAGTTGAACGCCAGCTTTTGTGCCAGTTTGGGCATTGAACTTCACTTTGCAACTTGTTTCTGGCGCTGGACGCCGGAATTGGGCAGAGAGCTGGCGTTGAATGCCAGTTTGCGTCATCTAAACTTAAGCAAAGTATGGACTATTATATATTTCTGGAAAGCCCTGGATGTATGCTTTCCAACGCAATTGGAAGCGTGCCATTTTGAGTTCTATAGCTCCAGAAAATCCATTTTGAGTGCAGGGAGGTCAGAATCCAACAGCATCAGCAGTCCTTCTTCAACCTCTGAATCTGATTTTTGCTCAAGTCCCTCAATTTCAGCCAGAAAATACCTGAAATCACAGAAAAACACACAAACTCATAGTAAAGTCCAGAAATGTGAATTTAACATAAAAACTAATGAAAACATCCCTAAAAGTAACTAGATTCTACTAAAAACATACTAAAAACAATGCCAAAAAGCGTATAAATTATCTGCTCATCACAACACCAAACTTAAATTGTTGCTTGTCCCCAAGCAACTGAAAATCAAATAGGATAAAAAGAAGAGAATATACTATAAATTCCAAACTATCAATAAAACATAGCTCCAATCAGATGAGCGGGACTTGTAACTTTTTGCCTCTTGAATAGTTTTGGCATCTCACTTTATCCATTGAGGTTCAGAATGATTGGCATCTATAGGAACTCAGAGTTCAGATAGTGTTATTGATTCTCCTAGTTCAGTATGATGATTCTTGAACACAGCTATTTTATGAGTCTTGGCCGTGGCCCTAAGCACTTTGTTTTCCAGTAATACCACCGGATACATAAATGCCACAGACACATAATTGGGTGATCCTTTTCAGATTGTGACTCAGCTTTGCTAAAGTCTCCAATTAGAGGTGTCCAGGGTTCTTAAGCACACTCTTTTTTTTGCTTTGGACCTTGACTTTAACCGCTCAGTCTCAAGTTTTCACTTGACACCTACACGCCACAAGCACATGGTTAGGGACAGCTTGGTTTAGCCGCTTAGGCCAGGATTTTATTCCTTTAGGCCCTCCTATCCACTGATGCTCAAAGCCTTGGGATCCTTTTTATTACCCTTGCCTTTTGGTTTTAAGGGCTATTGGCTTTTTGCTCTTGCCTTTTGGTTTTAAGAGCTTTTGGCTTTTTCTGGTTGCTTTTTTTCTTTTTCTATATATATATATTTTTTTTCGCCTATTTTTTTTTCTGCAAGCTTTGTTCTTTGCTGCTTTTTCTTGCTTCAAGAATCATTTTTATGATTTTTTAGATTATCAAATAACATGTCTCCTTGTCATCATTCTTTCAAGAGCCAACATATTTAACATTCATGAACAACAACTTCAAAACATATATGCACTGTTCAAGCATTCATTCAGAAAATAAGAAGCATTGTCACCACATCAATATAATTAAACTAAGTTCAAGGATAAATTCGAAACTCATGTACTTCTTGTTCTTTTGAATTAAAACATTTTTCATTTAAGAGAGGTGATGGATTCATAGGACATTCATAACTTTAAGACAAAGTTACTAACTACTAATGATCATGTAATGAAGACACAAACATAGATAAGCACTTAACATAGAAAACGAAAAACAGAGAAAGTAAGAACAAGGAATGAATCCACCTTGCCTCTTGAGCTCCATGAATGGGCTCTCTTGCTTGCTCCATCTTTTTCTTAGTGATGGGCTTCTCTTCCTCAATATGAATGTCTCCTTCTATGAAAGCTCCAGCTGAGTAACATAGATGGCAAATAAGATGAGGAAAAGCTAGCCTTGCCCCAGGGGAGGGCTTTTCGGCTATTTTGTAGAGTTCAAGGGAGATGACTTCATGAACTTCTACTTCCTCTCCAATCATGATGTTATGGATCATGATGGCCCGATCCACAGTAACTTCAGATCGGTTGCTAGTGGGGATGATGGAGCGTTGGATGAACTCCAACCATCCTCTAGCCACAGGCTTGAGGTCCAGTCTTCTTAGTTAAACCGGCTTGCTTTTGGAGTCAATCTTCCATTGAGCTCCTTCCACACATATGTCCATGAGGACTTGGTCCAACCTTTGATTAAAGTTGACCCTTCTAGTGTAGGGGCGTTCATCTCCTTGCATCATAGGCAAGTTAAATGCCAACCTCACATTCTCCGGACTAAAATCTAAGTATTTTCCCCGAACCATTGTAACATAATTCTTTGGATTCGGGTTCTTACTTTGATCATGGTTCCTAGTGATCCATGCATTGGCATAGAACTCTTGAACCATTAGGATGCCGACTTGTTGGATGGGGTTTGTTAGAACTTCCCAACCTCTTCTTTGGATTTCATGTCGGATCTCCGGATACTCATTTCTCTTGAGTTTGAAAGGGACCTCGGGGATCACCTTCTTCTTGGCCACAACATCATAGAAGTGGTCTTGATGAGCTTTGGAGATGAATCTTTCCATCTCCCATGACTCGGAGGTAGAAGCTTTTGTCTTCCCTTTCCCTTTTCTAGAGGATTCTCCGGTCTTGGGTGCCATCAATGGTAATAGAAAAACAAAAAGCTTATGCTTTTACCACACCAAACTTAGAATTTTGCTCGCCCTCGAGCAAGAGAAGAAAGAATAGATGAAGAAGAAGAAGAAAATATGGAGGAGAAGGGGGAGGTGTGTTTCGGCCAAGAAGAAAAGAGAGGGTTGTGTTGTGTGTAAGTAAGGAAGAATGGAGGGGTATATATAGGGAAGGGAGGGGGGGTAAGTTCGGCCATTTAGGGTGGGTTTGGGTGGGAAACTGATTTTGAATTTTGAAGGTAGGTGGAGTTTATGAGGTAGGTTTATGGGGAAGAGTGGATGGATGTGAGTGGTGAAGAGGTGATGAGGAAGAGAGATTGAGGTGATTGGTGAAGGATTTTGGGGAAGAGTGTTTATGAGATTGTGTGAAAGAGGGGTGATAAGAAGTGAGTGGAGGTAGGTGGGGATCCTGTGGGGTCCACAGATCCTAAGGTGATCCTGTGGGGTCCACAGATCCTGAGGTGTTCAAGGATTTACAACCTTGCACCAAATTAGGCATGCAAAATGCCCTTTCACACAACTCTGGGCGTTCAGCGCCAGATTGGTGCTTGTTCTGGGCGTTGAATGCCCATTTGTTGCCCATTTCTGGCGTTGAACGCCAGAACCATGCTTGTTCTGGGCGTTCAGCGCCAGCTCTTCTCCAGGGTGCATTTCTGGCGTTCAAACGCCCAGATGCTGCCCATTTCTGGCGTTCAGCGCCAGAACCATGCTCTGTTCTGGCGTTGAACGCCCAAAACATGCTTCTTACTGGCGTTTAAATGCCAGTAAGGTCTTCCTCCAGGGTGTGATTTTTCTTCTGCTGTTTTTGATTCCGTTTTCAATTTTTATATTTATTTTGTGACTCCACATGATCATGAACCTAATAAAACATGAAAAACAATGAAAATTAGATAAATAAAAATTGGGTTGCCTCCCAACAAGTGCTTCTTTAATGTCAATAACTTGACAGTGGGCTCTCATGGAGCCTCATAGATGTGCAGAGCTTTGTTGAGACTCCCCAACACCAAACTTAGAGTTTGGATATGGGAGTTCAACACCAAACTTAGAGTTTGGTTGTGGCCTCCCAACACCAAACTTAGAGTTTGACTGTGGGGGCTCTAGTTGACTCTGTTTTGAGAGAAGCTTTTTATGCTTCCTTTCCATGGATGCAGAGAGAGATCCTTGAGTTGTAAACACAAGGTTGTCGTCATTTATTTGAAGGATCAATTCTCCTCTGTCCACATCAATCACAGCTCTTGCTGTGGCTAGGAAAGGTCTTCCTAGGATGATGGATTCATCCTCATCCTTCCCAGTATCTAGGACTATGAAATCAGCAGGGATGTAAAGGCCTTCAACCTTTACTAACACGTCCTCTACTTGTCCATAAGCATGTTTTCTTGAATTGTCTGCCATCTCTAATGAGATTTTAGCAGCTTGCACCCCAAAGATTCCCAGTTTCTCTATTACAGAGACGGGCATGAGGTTTATTCCTGAACCAAGGTTACACAGAGCCTTAAAGATCATGGTGCCTATGGTACAAGGTATTAAGAACTTTCTAGGATCCTGTTTCTTCTGAGGCAATGTTAGTTGATCCAGATCACTTAGTTCATTGGTGAACAAGGGAGGTTCATCTTCCCAAGTTTCAATGCCAAATAATTTGACATTCAGCTTCATGATTGCACCAAGGAACTTGGCAGCTTTCTCTTCAGTAACATCCTCATTCTCTTCAGAAGAGGAATACTCATCAGAGCTCATGAATGGCATAAGGAGGTTCAATGGAATCTCTATGGTCTCTAGATGAGTCTCTGATTCCTTTGGTTCCTCAGAGGGAAGCTCCTTATTGATCACTGGACATCCCAGGAGGTCTTCCTCCTTGGAATTCACGTCCTCTCCTTCCCTTACAGGTTCGGCCATGGTAATTAATTCAATGGCCTTGCACTCTCCTTTTGGATTTTCTTCTGTATTGCTTGGGAGAGTACTAGGAGGAATTTCAATGATCTTTTTACTCAGCTGGCCCACTTGTGCTTCCAAATTTCTAATGGAAGACCTTGTTTCATTCATGAAACTTATAGTGGCCTTGGACAGATCAGAGACTAAGTTTGCTAAATTAGAGGTATTTTGTTCGGAGTTCTCTGTTTGTTGCTGAGTGGATGATGGAAAAGGTTTATTATTGTTAAACCTGTTTCTTCCACCATTATTAAAGCCTTGTTGAGGCTTTTGCTGATCCTTCCATGAGAGATTTAGATGATTTCTCCATGATGGATTATAGGTGTTTCCATAAGGTTCACCTAAGTAATTTACCTCTGCTATTGCAGGGTTCTCAGGATCATAAGTTTCTTCTTCAGAAGATGCCTCTTGAGTACTGTTGGATGCAGCTTGCATTCCATTCAGACTCTGAGAAATCATATTGACTTGCTGAGTCAATATTTTGTTCTGAGCCAATATGGCTTTCAGAGTATCAATTTCAAGAACTCCCTTCTTCATAGGCGTCCCATTACTCACAGGATTCCGCTCAGAAGTGTACATGAACTGGTTATTAGCAACCATGTCAATGAGTTCTTGAGCTTCTGCAGGCGTTTTCTTTAGA
>NC_029786.2:73860566-73870952 GCF_000816755.2 Arachis ipaensis | reverse complement strand
AAAAGGATCTTCAGATGGAAGTCCATGAAACTTGCAGTTCTGCTGCATCAGAGAAACTAGCTGAGGTTTCAACTCAAAGTTGTTTGCTCCAATGGCAGGAATGGAGATGCTTCTTCCATGTAAATTGGAATTTGGTGCAGTAAAGTCACCAAGCATTCTCCTTGCATTATTGTAGTTGGGTTCGGTTGCCATCTCCTTTACTTGTTCGAAATTTTCAATAAGGTTGTCTCTGGATTGTTGTAATTTAGCTTCTCTTAGTTTTCTCTTCAGAGTCCTTTCAGGTTCTGGATCAGCTTCAACAAGAATGTCTTTTTCCTTGTTCCTGCTCATAAGAAAGAGAAGAGAACAAGAAAAGAAGAGGAATCCTCTATGTCACAGTGAAGAGGTTCCTTATTGTTAGTAGAAGAAGAAAAGGAATAGGGGTGAAGAAAAATGAAAAATCCAAACACAAGGGTAAGGATAGGAGCAGTGATGTGAGATGAAGAGAAGTGTTAGTAGATGAATAAATAATTAGAAGGAGATGAGGGAGAAGGATTTTCGAAAATTATTTTTGAAAAAGGATTAGTGATTTTCGAAAATAGTTTTTGAAAAAGGTTAGTAATTTTCGAAAATTGAAATCAAAAATTAAAATAATTAGTTAATAAAAAAGAATTTTTGAAAAAGAGGGAGATAGTTTCGAAAATTAGAGAGAGAGAGTTAGTTAGGTAGTTTTGAAAAGGATAAGAAACAAACAAAAAGTTAGTTAGTTAGTTGAAACAATTTTGAAAATCAATGTTGAAAAGATAAGAAGATAAGAAGTTAGAAAAGATATTTTAAAATCAAATTTTTGAAAAAGATAAGATAAGAAGATATTTTTTTGAAAAGATATGATTGAAATTAGTTTTGAAAAAGATTTGATTTTCAAAATCACAATTAATGACTTGATTCACAAGAAATCACAAGATATGATTCTAGAACTCAAAGTTTGAATCTTTCTTAACAAGCAAGTAACAAACTTGAAATTTTTGAATCAAAACATTAATTGATGATGTTATTTTCGAAAATTATGTGATAAAATTAAGAAAAAGATTTTTGAAAAATATTTTTAAAATTTTAGAAAATAACTAAGAAAAAATGAAAAAGATTTGATTTTTGAAAAAGATTTTGAAAAGATAAGATTTTTAAATTGAAAATTTTATTTGACTCATAAAAACAACTAGATTTTAAAAATTTTTGAGAAAGTCAAATCTAATTTTCGAAATTTTAAGAGAGAAAAAGGGGAAGATATTTTTTTTTTTTTGAATTTTTATGATGAGAGAGAAAAACATGAAAATGATGCAATGCATGAAAATTTTGGATCAAAACAATGAATGCATGCAAGAATGCTATGAATGTCAAGATGAACACCAAGAACACTATGAAGATCATGATGAACATCAAGAACATATTTTTGAAAAATTTTTAATGCAAAGAAAACATGCAAGACACCAAACTTAGAATTCTTTAATGCTTAGACACTAAGAATTCAAGAATGCATATGAAAAACAAGAAAAGACACAAAACATGAAAATGCAAAGATCAAACAAGAAGACTTACCAAGAACAACTTGAAGATCATGAAGAACACCATGAATGCATGAATTTTTCGAAAAATGCAAGATGAATATGCAATTGACACCAAACTTTCAATTTGACTCAAGACTCAAACAAGAAACATAAAATATTTTTGATTTTTTATGATTTTATGATTTTTTTGTATTTTCTTTTAATTTTTTCGAAAATCATATTGAAAAAGAAAAATAAGGATTCCAAAATTTTTAATATGAATTCCAGGAATCTTATGCTCTTTAGTCTAAAGCTCCAATCAAAGGGTCAGGCATGGCTTAATAGCCAGCCAAGCTTTAGTATGTAATTCAGACATGACACGCCTGACATTCCCTATCCAGAAGAACTAGACATGGCTTTACAGCCAGCCAGGCTTCAACATGCTTCATGAAACACTAGAATTCATTCTTAAAAATTCTGAAGATAAATATATTTTTGAAAACATTTTTATTTAAAAAAAAAAATTTTTTCGAAAACAAAGGAGAAATTTTTGAAAGGTTTTTGAAAAATTTTTTTTTTTGAAAATAAAACAAAAAGAAAATTACCTAATCTGAGCAACAAGATGAACCGTCAGTTGTCCAAACTCGAACAATCCCCGGCAACGGCGCCAAAAACTTGGTGCACGAAATTGTGATCTCTGGTAATGGCTCCAAAAACTTGGTGCTCTAATCTCAATTCATAATTTGTCACAACTTCGATACAACTGACCAGCAAGTGCACTGGGTCGTCCAAGTAATAAACCTTACGTGAGTAAGGGTCGATCCCACGGAGATTGTTGGTATGAAGCAAGCTATGGTCACCTTGTAAATCTCAGTCAGGCGGATATAAAATAGTTATGGAGTTTTTGAAAATTAAATAATAAAAGAAGGATAGAAACACTTATGTAATTCATTGGTGAGAATTTCAGATAAGCGTGTAGAGATGCTTTCGTTCCTCTGAATCTCTGCTTTCACACTGCCTTCATCCAATCAGTCTTACTCCTTTCCATGGCTGGCTTTATGCAAGGGCATCACCGTTGTCAATGGTTACCTCCCATCCTCTTGTGAAAATGGTCCAAATGCTCTGTCACAGCACGGCTAATCATCTGAGGTTCTCGATCATGCTGGAATAGGATTCACCTTTCTTTTGCGTCTGTCACTACGCCCAGCAATCGCGAGTTTGAAGCTTGTCACAGTCATTCAATCCCAGAATCCTACTCGGAATACCACAGACAAGGTTTAGACTTTCGGATTCTCATGAATGCCGCCATCAATCTAGCTTACACCACGAAGATTCTGATTAAGAGATCTAAGAGATAATCATTCAATCGAAGGTAGAACGGAAGTGGTTGTCAGGCACGCGTTCATGGGGATTGATGATGATTGTCACGTTCATCACATTCAGGTTGAAGTGCAAATGAATATCTTAGAAGCGGAATAAGTTGAATTGAATAGAAAACAGTAGTACTTTGCATTAATCTTTGAGGAACAGCAGAGCTCCACACCTTAATCTATGGAGTGTAGAAACTCTACCGTTGAAAATACATAAGTGAAATGTCCAAGCATGGCCGAATGGCCAGCCCCCAAAACGTGATCTCAGATAGCATACAACTGATCAAAGATGTCTAATACAATAGTAAAAAGTCCTATTTATACTAAACTAGTTACTAGGGTTTACAGAAGTAAGTAATTGATGCATAAATCCACTTCCGGGGCCCACTTGGTGTGTGCTTGGGCTGAGCTTGAATGTTCCACGTGCAGAGGCTCTTTCTGGAGTTGAACGCCAGCTTTTGTGCCAGTTTGGGTGTTGAACTTCACTTTGCAACTTGTTTCTGGCGCTGGATGCCAGAATTGGGCAGAGAGCTGGCGTTGAACGCCAGTTTTCGTCATCTAAACTTGGGCAAAGTATAGACTATTATATATTTCTGGAAAGCCCTGGATGTCTACTTTCTAACGCAATTGGAAAGGCGCCATTTGGAGGTCTGTAGCTCCAGAAAATCCATTTTGAGTGCAGGGAGGTCAGAATCCAACAGCATCAGCAGTCCTTCTTCAACCTCTGAATCTGATTTTTGCTCAAGTCCCTCAATTTCAGCCAGAAAATACCTGAAATCACAGAAAAATACACAAACTCATAGTAATTCCAGAAATGTGAATTTAACATAAAAACTAATGAAAACATCCCTAAAAGTAACTAGATTCTACTAAAAACATACTAAAAACAATGCCAAAAAGCGTATAAATTATCCGCTCATCAATTATCACCCCATCTCAGGTTGGGGTGGTTCCTCCAGGATGATTTGTATGTGTCACCATGAAAGTCATTTTGAAATGAACTTGAGGTGTTTTGCATGTATTGAACTTCTTCTTGTTGCTGCTCAACATTGCCTGCTTCATTTTGACCCCATTCAATTGAAGCCTGATTTGTTGTACTCACTGAAGCTAGTTGGAGGCCATCTATTCTCTTAGCCATCATTTTCATTTGTTGCTGGATTTGTTGGTGCATCAACTTGTTCTGTGCTAAGATAGTATCCACTCCTTCTAGTTCCAACACACCCTTCTTTTGAACGGGTTGGCGTTGCCTCTGATGAGCAAAGAAGTATTGGTTATTTGTCACCATGTCTATGAGATTCTGAGCTTCTTCGGCTGTATTCATTAATTGTAGCGAGCCTCCTGCAGAGTAATCCAAAGATTCTTGAGATTTTTCAGTCAACCCTTCATAGAAATTTTGAAGTTTATCCCATTCACTGAACATCTCAGGTGGACATTTTCTAATCAAGGTTTTGTATCTTTCCCATGCTTCATACAATGTTTCCCCATCCATTTGAGTGAATGTTTGCACCTCTGTTTTTAACCTGATGATCCTCTGAGGTAGATAGAACTTGGATAGGAATTTATTCACCAGATCATCCTAAGTGTTGATACTTTCCTTGGGAAATGTATCTAGCCATTGAAATGCCTTATCCCTCAAAGAAAATGGGAATAATAACAGCTTGTAAACATCTGGATGCACACCATTTGTCTTGACAGTTTCACAAATTCTTAGGAAGACAGATAGGTGTTGATTTGGGTCCTCAAGGGGGCCTCCTCCATAGGAGCAATTGTTTTGCACGAGGGTGATGAGTTGAGGCTTCAATTCAAAATTGTTTGCATGAACATTGGGGGCGAGTATACTGCTCCCACAGTGTCTTGGATTTGGGAGAGTGTAAGAGGCTAGAACTCTCCTTTGAGGTGGTTGTTATTGTTGGCAACTCCCTCTGGGTTGTTATTGTTGGTAACTCCCCCAGCATGGTTATGTGAATTGCCCTCCATGAATTGATCTTCTCCTTCTGAATCCTCTTCTCCAACAATGTTTTTCCCTCTTTCAGCTCTTCTTAATCTTCTGAGGGTTCTTTCGTCTTGTTCACAAAAAGTGGGTATAGTTCTCCTTGTACCTGACATGCAACCAAAGCATAAGAATCACACAACACCGGAAAGGCAATAACACTTCAATCCATGGCTGAAGTGAAATGTTAGTTGGTTTAAGCAAAAATTCAAATAGTTAGTGTGTTAGTTAAAAGTTAAAGAACAAAAGAAAAAGTGCTAGATCTAGATCTTCACTTCACTTAATCATTGTTAATCTTTTCCAATCCCTGGCAACGGCGCCAAAAACTTGATACGTAAAAAATTAATTTCACGTAATTACCGGCAAGTATACCGGGTCGTATCAAGTAATAAAACTCACTAAGAGTGAGGTCGATCCCACGGAGATTGGTAGATTAAGCAACTTTAGTTAAATGGTAGATTTTAGTCAAGCAAACATGGTTTTGAATTCATGAGATTTGATTTTTGAACGTAATTGCAAGAATTTAAATGGCAAGGAATTTAAAGAGCTAGAATAGAGAAAGAAAATGAAAGTGAATAACTAAAACTTAAAGTGCAATAAACTTAAATGACATGGAAAATAAATTGCAAGAAAGTAAAGGTTGCAGAAATTCAAAGAACATAAGAGTAAATAGCAAGAAATAGAGAAACAGAATCTAAATGACAAGAATAATAAATTGCAAGAATGTAGAAGGGAATTGGGTAATGGGTATTCAAACAACTAAAAAACAAAAGAGATGAGAATTAATGATGGAAAGGATCATTAGGGATCAGAGATGCAAATTCTCATGAATTGATGTTGATCAATTCCTTCTCAATCATGGGTATAGATCCATGGCAAATTGTGGGTAATTGAGTCCCAATCTCTTGGTAACTCAATTTCTATCAACACAACTAATTGCCACTCTCGTGATCTAATTGTTCATGAGAAGAGATGAAGTTCAATTTCTAATCCAAGCCACACAACTTCCAGAATCTCAACTAAGGGAGGTTACATCTCACATACCAACCAAAGTGTATTGATCAAGGAAATCATGAAAGGATGAACTCTAAACTGAATTATGTAGTTCCTTTCTCAAATTCACCACATAATTCATATAGATTAATCCCTCTCTCGATGGTGATTGAATCTTTGAAGAACAAGAGTTTCCTCTTGGATTAACCACTTGAATTAAGAAGGAGGAGAAGAGTTATCAATTCATTCAAATAAGCAGAGCTCTTCCCCCTAATGAAAGTGGGGTTTAGTGAATCATAGCTCCAATTTCAATAACAATTGCAATAGATGAAAATTAAACTAAGTGTAGAGATGAATGAAGAAGAAGAAGAAGAAGTTCTTAAAACTGGAATTCAAAGTTGCAAGAAAAACAAAATAGAAAACCGGTGAGAAAAAGTAGAGAATAGAAATTACTAGTGTAATAGAAAAATGTCTAAGTGTCAAAAAGTCTAAAAACAAGTTTTAAAGCCAAAAAAATAGAAGTCCCTCAAAGTATCAAACTCTTCTCTATTTATACTACTCCTAAAACTCCTTCAGAGATCTTTAATTTGGGCTAGCAATGTGGGCTTTCTCTTTGTTGAATTCCTGGCTCTATGGAAGAAGTGTTGCTAAATAGGGAAGGAGGAGCTCATTCATAATGCTTCTGGCCCAATGGTTTGGCATTTTTTCCAATAACGCTAGCCTTAATGCATGTTGGCAACGTGCATGGTATTTTCCTGGGAGTGGGCTTTGATACTTGGGCGTTGTTAGCTCAAGTTGTTGCTAACAACTTGGTTCTCTTCTTCTTGACCCTACTTTCATACTTAATGTTGTCCAGAATTTGAGTATCAATCCTCTGCTTCAATATGGACTATCATACATCATTGGAAAGCTCAGAGTGTCTTCTTTCTAATGCACTTGGAATCATCTCAATTGGATTTTTTTAGCTCAAGTTATGCTTCCTCAAAGAAGGTAAGGTTAGGCTGCCAAGTTTGTTGAAGTTGTTGCTGAACACGCCCCTCTCTTCCCAAGTTGGCAACGTGCCAAACCTCCCAAGGCTGAGACATGGGGCTGGCGTTATTGCTGAACACGCCCCTCTCTTCCCAAGTTGGCAACGTGCCAAACCTCCCAAGGCTGAGACATGGGGCTGGCGTTGTTGCTGAACACGCCCCCTTGTTGGCACGTTGGCAACGTGCTCGCTGCTCCCCTCCAGGGCTACCTTCTGGCTTCAACTTTGCTTGTCACGTTGCCTTGGAACACGCCTATAGAGCTTGGCGTTGGCAACGTGCTCGAGTGAGGGGAGGTTGCTCTCCAAGCTTGCTTGCCACGTTGCCTTGGATAACGCCTATAGAGCTTGGCGTTGGCAACGTGCTCGAGTGAGGGGAGGTTGCTCTCCAAGCTTGGCGTTGTCACAAAACACTCCAACTCTTCCTGGAGTTGGCAACGTGCAGGATCACTTCCCAGGGTTGCTTTCTTGCTTGCTACGTTGTCACCAAACACGCCTATAGAAGCTGGCGTTGGCAACGTGCATGCTTCTTCCCTTGGGCAAGCTTTATTGCTTGGCGTTATCATTGGACACGCCAATGCATCCTCAAGTTGGTAACATGCTCTTCATTCTCAAGGTTGCCTAGCTTGCTTGTATGGTGCGTTGCCAATGAACACGCCTATGTATCCTGGCGTTGGCAACGTGCTCGAGCTTTCCTGGCTGGGCAAAATCTTCTAGCTCAGCGTTGCCTTTAAACACGCCAATGGAGGCTGGCGTTGGCAACGTGCTCTATGGGTGGAGATCCAAAGCTTGCTGTGTTGCCTTGGAACACGCCTCTTGTTCCTGGCGTTGGCAACGTGCATCTCCCCTTCCTGGGCCAAGTCTTGACGTTGTCCTCAAACACACCCCCCATCTCTAGGTTGGCAACGTGCTCGAGGCTTTGAAATTGCTTCTCTCCAAGGCCTTGCTTGCAGCGTTGCCTCTAAACACGCCTTTGGACTCTAGCGTTGGCAACGTGCATGAACTTTTAACTTGCTTCCTAGAGTTGCTTGCTGCGTTACCATCAAACACTCACCCTTTCTCCAAGTTGGCAACGTGCTTGAGCCTTCATCCTTCTTGCCAAGTTTTGCTTCTTGGCGTTGTTGCCAAGCACTCAAGTAGTAGTGCAAGTTGGCAACGTGCAACCCTTCCCAGAATCACTCTCCAGGGCTGCTGGCGTTATCACCAAACACGCTAGTAGTAACCCAAGTTGGCAATGTGCAAGTCCTCTGCTTCCTTGCCAAGTTTGATATATTCTCAAGGCTTCTTGCTCCAATTCTTGCTCCATTGCCTTCTTGCTTCACCTATCATAAACCAAAGAAACTTCCTCAAAGTCTTGCCATCTTATGCAATAATTTCAAGGGAATCATTCACATCAACTTGTTTATAAACTCCTTGAATATTTGCATGAATTTTGACCAACAATTTTACCTAGTTCTTGGTGTTTTAATGCATGGAGGTAAAACTCATAAAATTGCTAGTTTATTTCAAAGATAATGAATGAAACTAAGCTAAAACTAACTAAACTGACTAGCTAATATAGCAAATATGCGAATGTATCAGTATGATTCCTGGAATCTTGATTGAGGACTTTGAATTCATTGCTTCCTTTTCCCTATATGTTTTCAAAAAAATAAAAATATACAAAAAAATAAAATAATAATAAAATCATAAAATCAAAAATATTTTGTGTTTCTTGTTTGAGTCTTGAGTCAATTTTTAAGTTTGGTGTCAATTGCATTTTTTTTTTAAATTTATGCAATTTTCGAAAATTCATGCATTCATAGTGTTCTCCATGATCTTCAAGTTGTTCTTGGTAAGTCTTCTTGTTTGATCTTCATATTTTCTTGTTTTGTGTCTTTTCTTGTTTTTCATATGCATTTTTAATTTGTTAGTTTCTAAAGTTTGAAAATTTCTAAGTTTGGTGTCTTGCATGTCTTTCTTTCATTAAAAATTTTCAAAAGTAAGTCTTGATGTTCATCTTGATCTTCAAAGTGTTCTTGGTGTTCATCTTAACATTCATAGTGTTCTTGCATGCATTGAGTGTTTTGATTCATAATTTTTATGTTATGAGTCTTTTTCATGTTTTTCTCTTTCTTCAATAAAAATTCAAAAATCAAAAAAATATCTTTCCCTTTTTCACTCATAAATTTTCAAAAACTTGAGTTGACTTTTTCAAAACTTTTTAAAATTTAGTTGTTTCTTATGAGTCAAATCAAATTTTCAATTTGAAAATCCTATCTTTTTCAAAATCTTTTTCAAAAATCAAATCTTTTTCATTTTTTCTTATTTATTTTCGAAAATTATAAAAATACTTTTCAAAAATCTTCTTCTTAATTCTATCTTATAATTTTCGAAAATATTACTAACAATTAATGTGATTGATTCAAAAATGTAAAGTTTGTTACTTGCCTATTAAGAAAAGTTCAATCTTTAAATTTTAAAATCATATCTTTTAGTTTCTTGTTAGTCAAGTAATCAACTTTAGTTTTTAAAATCAAATCTTTTTAATTTTCTTTTCAAATCTTTTTCAAATTAAAATTTCAATCATATCTTTTTCAAATTCAATTTCAAAATCTTTTCTAACTTCTTATCTTTTTAAAATTGATTTTCAAATCTTATCATTTTGTTTCAATCATATCTTTTTAAATTTCAATCATATCTTTTTCAAAAATAAATTTCAAAACTTTTTCAATCAATCTTATCTTTTTGTTTCAATCATATCTTTTTCAAAACTACCTAACTAATCCTCTCTCTCTTATTTTCGAAAATTCCCTCTCTCCTTTTTCAAAATTCCCTTTTAATTAACTAATTGTTTTAATTTTAATTTAATTTCAACTTTAATTTTCGAAATCTAACTTTCAATTTTAATTTTTATTTTAATTAAATTTCGAAATTCTCTCTCTCATCTCCTTCTATTTATTTATTCATCTACTAACACTTCTCTTCCATCCAAAAAAAATTCGAACACCATATCCCTCTCTGTGTTCGAGTTTTCCCTCTTTTCTTCTTTATATTACATTCTTTTCTTCTTCTACTCACACAAAGGAATCTCTACACTGTGACATAGAGGATTCCATATTTTCTTTGTTATTCCCTTCTTCGTCATATGAGCAGGAGCAAGGACAAGAACATTCTTGTTGAAGCAGATCCTGAACCTGAAAGGACTCTAAAAAGAAAACTAAGAGAAGCTAAAATACAACAATCCAGAGACAACCTTACAGGAATTTTCGAACAAGAAGAGGAGATGGCAGCCGAAAATAATAATAATGCAAGGAGGATGCTTGGTGACTTTACTACACCTAACTCCAATTTACATGGAAGAAGCATCTCCATTCCTGCCATTGGAGCAAACAATTTTGAGCTGAAACCTGAATTAGTTTCTCTGATGCAACAGAACTGCAAGTTTCATGGACTTCCATCTGAAGATCCTTTTCAGTTCTTAACTGAATTCTTGCAGATATGTGA
>NC_029786.2:73857040-73860387 GCF_000816755.2 Arachis ipaensis | reverse complement strand
AAATAAAATATTGACTCATCAAGTCAATATGATTTCTCAGAGTCTGAATGGAATGCAAGCTGCATCCAATAGTACTCAAGAGGCATCTTCTGAGGAAGAAGCTTATGATCCTGAGAACACTGCAATAGCAGAGGTGAATTACATGGGTGAACCCTATGGAAACACCTATAATCCCTCATGGAGAAATCATCCAAATCTCTCATGGAAGGATCAAAAGCCTCCACAAGGCTTTAATAATGGTGGAAGAAATAGGTTTAGCAATAGCAAGCCTTTTCCATCATCCACTCAGCAAAAGACAGAGAGTTTTGAGCAGAATCCATCTAGCTTGGCAAATATAGTCTCTGATCTATCTAAGGCCACTCTAAGTTTCATGAATGAAACAAGGTCCTCCATTAGAAATTTGGAAGCACAAGTGGGCCAGCTGAGTAAAAGGATCACTGAAACCCCTCCTAGTACTCTCCCAAGCAATACAGAAGAAAATCCAAAAGGAGAGTGCAAGGCCATTGAAATGACCATCATGGCCGAAACCACAAAAGAGGAGGAGGACGTGAATCCCAGTGAGGAAGACCTCCTAGGACGTCCAGAGATTAATAAGGAGTTTCCCTCTGAGGAACCAAAGGACTCTGAGGCTCATCTGAAGACCATAGAGATTCCATTAAACCTCCTTATGCCATTCATGAGCTCTGATGAGTATTCTTCTTCTGAAGAGAATGAAGATGTTAATGAAGAGCAAGTTGCCAAGTACCTTGGTGCAATCATGAAGCTGAATGCCAAATTATTTGGTAATGAGACTTGGGAAGATGAACCTCCCTTGCTCATCAATGAACTGAGTGATCTGGATCAACTGACATTGTCTCAGAAGAAACAGGATCCTGGAAAGTTCTTAATACCTTGTACCATAGGCACCATGACCTTTGAGAAGGCTCTATGTGACCTTGGGTCAGGGATAAACCTCATGCCCCTCTCTGTAATGGAGAAACTGGGAATCTTTGAGGTGCAAGCTGCCAGAATCTCATTAGAGATGGCAGACAACTCAATAAAACAGGCTTATAGACAAGTAGAGGACGTGCTAGTAAAGGTTGCAGGCCTTCACATCCCTGATGATTTCATAATCCTAGATACTGGGAAGGATGAGGATGAATGCATCATCCTTGGAAGACCCTTCCTAGCCACAGCAAGAGCTGTGATTGATGTAGACAGAGGAGAATTGATCCTTCAACTGAATAAGGACAACCTTGTGTTTAAAACTCAAGAATCTCCTTCTGTAATAATGGAGAGGAAGCATAGAAAGCTTCTCTCAGGACAGAGTCAACTAAAGCCCCCACAGTCAAACTCTAAGTTTGGTGTTGGGAGGCCTCAACCAAACTCTAAGTTTGGTGTTGAACTCCCATATCCAAACTTTAAGTTTGGTGTTGGGAGTCTATAAAATTAACCTGATCACCTGTGTGACTCCATGAGAGCTCACTGTCAAGCTATTGACATTAAAGAAGCACTTGTTGGGAGGCAACCCAATTTTTATCTATCTAATTTTATTTTTATTTTTATTGTTCTTTCATGTTTTATTAGGTTCATGATCATGTGGAGTCACAAAATAAATAGAAAAATTAAAAACAGAATCAAAAATAGCAGAAGAAAAATCACACCCTGGAGGAAGGGCTTACTGGTGTTTAAACGCCATTAAGGAGCATCTGGCTGGCGTTCAACGCCAGAACAGAGCATGGATCTGGCGTTGAACGCCAGAAACAAGCAGCATCCTGGCGTTCAAATGCCAGGAATGCACACTGAGGAAAGCTGGCGCTGAACGCCAGAAACAAGCATAGAACTGGCGTTCAATGCCAGAAACATGCTGCATCTGGGCGTTGAACGCCCAGAACAAGCATCAATTCGGCGTTTAAACGCCAGAATTGCATGCAAAGGCATTTTACATGCCTCAATAGTGCAGGGATGTAAATCCTTGACACCTCAGGATCTGTGGACTCCACAGGATCATCTCAGCATCTGTGGACCCCACAGGATCCCCACCTACCTCCACTCATACTCTCCCCTCTTCTCATTCATCCTCTCTTCCCAATAAACACCTTTCTCCAAAATCCTTCACCAATCACCTCAATCCCTCTCTTCCCTATTACCCATTCACCACTCACATCCATCCACTCTTCCCCATAAACCTACCTCATAAACCCCACCTACCTTCAAAATTCAAAATCACTTTCCCACCAAAACCCACCCCATATGGCCGAACCTTAACCCCTCTCCCTCCACTATATAAACCTCTCCATTCTTCTTCATTCTCACACAACATAACCCTCTCATCCCCATCTTGGCTGAAACACAACCCTCTCTCCCTCTCTTCTATATCTTCTTCTTCTTCTTCTATTCTTTCTTCTTTTGCTCGAGGGCGAGCAACATTCTAAGTTTGGTGTGGTAAAAGCATAGCTTTTTTTTGTTTTTCCATAACTATTGATGGCACCTAAGGCCAGAGAAACCTCTAGAAAGAGGAAAGGGAAGACAAAAGCTTCCACTTCCGAGTCATAGGAAATGGAGAGATTCATCTCAAGGGTCTATAGCTCAGTGGTAGAACATTTGACTGCAAATCAAGAGATCCCTGAGATACCTCAAGGGATACATTTTCCTCCACACAATTATTGGGAGCAACTAAGGGTGGAACATCAAGAACACTCCATCATCCTCCATGAAATTAGAGAAGATCAAAGAGCAATGAGGTAGGAGCAACAAAGACAAGGAAGAGACATAGAAGAGCTCAAGGACATCATTGGTTTCTCAAGAATAAAACGCCACCATCACTAAGGTGGACTCATTCCTTGTTCTTAAATTTTCTGTTTTTTCGTTTTTTATGTTAAATGTTTATTTATGTTTGTGTCTTATTACATGATCATTAGTATCTAAGTATCTATGCCTTAAAGTAGTGAATATGAATCCATCACCTCTCTTAAATAAAAAATGTTTTAATTCAAAAGAACAAGAAGTACATGAGTTTTGAATCTATCCTTGAACTTAGTTTAATTATATTGATGTGGTGACAATACTTTTTGTTTTCTGAATGTATGCCTGAACAGTGCATATGTCTTTTGAAGTTGCTGTTTATGAATGTTAAATATGTTGGCTCTTGAAAGAATGATGAAAAGGAGAAATATTATTTGATAATATGAAAAATCATAAAAATAATTATTGAAGCAAGAAAAAGCAGTGAATACAAAGCTTGCAGAAAAAAAAATAGCAAAAAAAAAAGAGAAAAAGAACAAGCAAGCAGAAAAAGCCAAAAGCTCTTAAAACCAAAAGGCAAGAGCAAAAAGCCAATAACCCTTAAAACCAAAAGGCAAGGGCAA
>NC_029786.2:73855292-73856991 GCF_000816755.2 Arachis ipaensis | reverse complement strand
TTGGCTGAAATTGAGGGACCTGAGCAAAAATCAGATTCAGAGGTTGAAGAAGGACTGCAGATGCTGCTGGATTCTGACCTCCCTGCACTCAAAGTGGATTTTCTGGAGCTACAGAACTCCAAATGGCACACTTCCAATTGCGTTGGAAAGTAGACATCCAGGGCTTTCCTGCAATATATAATAGTCCATATTTTGCTCGAGTTTAGATGACGCAAACTGGCGTTGAACGCCAGTTTCTTGTTGCAGTCTGGCGTTCAGCGCCAGAAACAAGTTGCAACGTGGAGTTCAACGCCAGAAACACGTTACAAACTGGCGTTCAACTCCAAGAATGACCTCTCCACGTGTAAACTTCAAGCTCAGCCCAAGCACACACCAAGTGGGTCCCGGAAGTGGATTTCTGCATCAATTACTTATTTCTGTAAACCCTAGTAGCTAGTCTAGTATATATAGGACTTTTTATTATTGTATTAGACATCTTGGGACGTTTAGTTCTTAGATCATGGGGGATGGCCATTCGGCCATGCCTGGACCTTATCACTTATGTATTTTTCAACGGTAGAGTTTCTACACACCATAGATTAAGGTGTGGAGCTCTGCTGTTCCTCAAAGATTAATGCAAAGTACTACTGTTTTTCTATTCAATTCAACTTATTCCGCTTCTAAGATATTCATTCACACTTCAACATGAATGTGATGATCGTGACAAAGTCATCATCATTCCCCTATGAACGCGTGCCTGACAATCAATTCCGTTCTACCCTCGATTGAATAGATATCTCTTGGATATCTAATACAGGGGATCGAGTCCGGGTTATTAGCGTCTTCGTGGTATAAGTTAGAACCCATGGATGGCCATTCCTGAGATCCGGAAAGTCTAAACCTTGTCTGTGGTATTCCGAGTAGGATCTGGGAAGGGATGGCTGTGACGAGCTTCAAACTCGCGAGTGCTAGGCGTAGTTACAGACGCAAAAGGATCAATGGATCCTATTCCAGTATGATCGAGAACCGACAGATGATTAGCCATGCAGTGACAGCGCATTGGACCATTTTCACAGGAGGATGGGATGTAGCCATTGACAACGGTGATGCCCTACATAAAGCTTGCCATGGAAAGGAGTAGGATTGATTGGATGAAGACAGCAGGAAAGCAGAGATCAGAGGAACGAAAGCATCTCTATACGCTTATCTGAAATTCTCACCAATGAATTACATAAGTACCACTATCCTATTTTATATTTTATTTATTTTCATCCACTATAATTTCTTAATACAATTTAATCCGCCTGATTGAGATTTACAAAGTGAACATAGCTTGCTTCAAGCCGACAATCTCCGTGGGATCGACCCTTACTCACGTAAGGTTTATTACTTGGACGACCCAGTGCACTTGCTGGTTAGTTGTACGAAGTTGTAAAACAGATATAAGATAATGAACGTGTGTATTGAGTTTTTAGCGCCGTTACCAAGGAATGGAATGATCATGATTTCGCACACCACAGCCTCCCATTCTACCAAAGCACCAGTGACGACAAGCAAGCGCCAGCGCTATCCCATCTTTCCCTCACTCCACGACGCAAACTCTCTCTCACTCCATTGCAGCAGTCTCGCCCCCAATCTCTCCCGATGGAGGTAGTCGCGCTCCCTAATCTCCTTACTCCAGCTTCTTGGCTATTTTCTTGTTGGTTGTCCAGAAACAAAA
>NC_029786.2:73846462-73855265 GCF_000816755.2 Arachis ipaensis | reverse complement strand
GTTAAATCACTAAACTAATAAATCAGCGACTAAAGTGTATTAAAGACTCATTTGGTTTTCAAATTCATGCTTCAAACAAAAACAATTTACATTACAATAGAAAATATGACTTTCTTTAAGAAAATAAACAAGGAATATAATTAATTTACTTGAACCAATTCAACTTTGATTGGTTTGGTTCCCTTCAGTTCTGATGGAGAAAATACCTGAATCCGAACCAATTCGAACTAACAAAATTTCGTTGGATTGGAGTTAGTTTTCCTTTAAAATCCAATCCAAATCACCTTTTTACGCATTTACCAAATTGAATAGATTTCCTTTGTTTAATTCATGTCTTCATGAACTGAAAAAAAAAAATGGCAAACATATTAGCCAAATTGAACCTTATCTCAAGAAATTAAATAAGTATACAAACTAATATTTAATTTAGTCCCTTAATTTATATGTGAATTTTAATTTAACTCCTGAAATTTTAATTACTTTTATTTAATCTTTAAATTTTTCAAATGTGATACATATAATTCTTAGAATAATTTTGGACGCATAAATATTAACGGAACGTTGACATAAATAATTGAATATCAAGTTAGACTCTGTAAAATGATGTCATTTTTGTTTCAGCACTCAAATAGTTCTAAAAAATTGTAAGTAGCATTTATTAAATTTTTTCTTCCTAAAGCAAGTAATCTCACGTCATTTTGTAGATATTTGAGTGTCAAAACTAAAATGATGTTATTTTATAAGTTCTATCGTGATATTTGATTGTCCATGTTAGTGCTTCATTAATATTTTTGTATTAGAAATTGTCTTAGAGATTAACGTGAGTCATGTTTGTAAAGTTTAGAAATTAAAAAAAGATAATTAAAATTTTAAAGATTAAATTAAAATTTGAGTACAAATTCAAAAATCAAATTGAATATTGACTCTAAANGACAGTAAAAACAGCTTATACAATTTTGTTCTCTCAAATACAAGCCTCTAGGCAAAACAAAATACAAAAGTGAGAGACATATACAAAATAAGTCAAAAAGACTCAAAAAGATATCTGGATCCCCCACTTTTGTCACCAATTAGACAACTCACCGAGGTGGGTTACGACCTGCATCTGAAAAACACAACAGAGATATGGTATGAGAACCGGGGGTTTTCAGTATGGTAACAGTGCCCAGTGATGTAGGATATAAGACCCCGGGATGCCAAAGGCAATCCTAGACTCCATATCCATTACAAGAATTCAAACTTAATGCATTCTAAAACAATTAAGCATAATTATATAAACCTTAGAATAAATAAACAGGGTACTCTATCTTAGGGGATTTCTAATATAACCAAACACCGCTGTCTCACAGCCTTCACCAACCTATCCTTCATGTGATCCCATCGCCACCACCTTCCGAACCTCCTCAATCCCAGTAGAAAACACAGGTAATATACCATGCAAGTAAAACACAAGTAGGAGCATATAAGGCAAATAATTCAAATAGCAAATAGGCATGTTATACAATTAGGCAAGTCATTTCAAGTAGTCAAAGCATACAAACAGATAGAAAATGAATATGATGAATGCCTGCCCTATTTGGCTGTGATATCACATTGTCGGTTCAACTGCCAACCCGACACATCTCCATGGAGATGTCGCCCTACGGAATCATCAATGGGAAACCCCGAGATATAGTGCTCGGATCACTGTCCAGGATTTTGCGCCTGCACGCTCTATAGATCTGAAGGGATGCGAGCGGGATACTCTTGCCACAGACCTCACATCTCAACGTAAGCGGGATTAGACCACCGTCCTTACGCCGCCGCTGCTACCTCAACAGGCGGGATCCAACCGCCGTCCCTGCCGGGTGCATAGCATCTCATAATCTCAATACAAAATAATAATGCAGTGGTTTTTCAGAAAACAGTTTCAATACATCAGTGATTCCTCATCACACATTCGAGTCCTCGACTCATCTCAACCACTATCAATTCACATTTTTATTCTAAACTCTGCAGTTCCTCAATTTTCATCTCATACATCACCCATTCATCACATAATATCACACCATCCTCAGCACGCCAGAAACTTAGGCCTCCGTTTTCTAAGTTTTCCAAATAATATCATCTAGAACCATTAAATTCTTTCCCAACATTTTAAATGTCCAAAACTAGGCCCAAGAGTCTTAAAATGGTGTTAGAGAAGCTTACAACCTTGTTGGGAAGGTAGAATAGTTGAAAACAAAGTAAAATTTGAGAAATAGGGCATGTGCGTCCGCACAGGGGTGTGCATGCACACGCCCAGAAGAGTTTTCAATAAACTTTAATTCTAAACCAATTTCAACCGATTTTGAAAACCGAGGCAAAAGTTATGATCAGACAAAGTTCACAAAAAACCCACTTTTACCAAACTTCATAATTTCCACAATTTCTTATAAAACACAACCAAAACCATACCAAACAATTCCAAACTTTCATTTCCAGCACACTCTACCCTTTTAAATCACAATTCACCATTCTCAATCATCAAATACCACATATATGATACTAAGGTCAATTCTCCACCAACATCTTCACCAATCATTAGTTTGTTCCCATCACTTATCATCATCAATTCCATTCATACATTATATCCACATCCAACAACACACAATCATTCAAGTCATCAAACATCATACTTAAACATCATTATTTCTCAACATAACATTACCAATTCAACATGCATTTTCAAATAAACCATCATCAACAACCACAAAATTTCAACCTATCCTATAGGTCACTAGCCTAAGTGTCCATGAATATTATATACCACATAAAGAAAACTGAAACCATACCTTGGCCGATTCCCTATATGCACCAAAACTCAAAATGAGCACAAGCAAGCTCTCAACTCCAAACCAAGCTTTCAATTCCACTTCAACAAGCACCAATATGTTCCAATGGCTCCCAAACTCACAATAATCAAACTATATATGCATAAACCATCACAAATCAACCTAGGGTTCCATTTAAACATAATATCACAAGGGTTTAGTGTCTCTTACCTTTTTCAACAGTTTTGATAGCCAAAATTCAATGCTAAACAAGGATTAGAGTGAACCTAAACATCCAAAATCACAAAAACTCACTTAATCAAAAACCCTAAATACCCGAAATTTTGAGGAGAAGAACGGAAGGGATTTCGAGCTTTACTTACCAGTTTCTTATATGGGTTTTGTAGAGCGCTTCACAAGGAACACGTAGCCGCTGACGGCACGCAAATTGGAGCACCGTAGCTTGAGATATCGCGAGTTGAAGTGAGAAGTGAATAGTGTCAATAGGGGTTTTCTTCTTCTTCCCCCTTCTCTTCTCAATTCTGTTGTGTTTTTAATGATGAATGGGTTCATTAATGAGCCCTTATATATGTTGGACTTGGGCCCAACTTGGGTCCGGTCCAACCTGTTAGCGTTTTTAGCCCGTTTGGCCCAACTTCGGGCCAAACCTTTAAAATTAACGCCCGGTTTTCCATTTTTAATGTTTTTCTAAGGTTTATGACGATTTTCACTTTTTCTCGTGCGGTACTGGACAAACTTGAACCGGTTGAACCGATTCGACTGCCAGTTTGCGATTTTTCACAGTTTTCGCAGAAAACACATTTTCTGACTTGGAAAGACCTACTGAGTCCGAAAATCACATTTAAATCGTCAAATTCTCAGTCTAACTTTTTGGATTCTATTTTGGGGCAATAGAATATCTTAATTAACCAGTTGATTAGTTGCGGTTCTTACATTCTTCCCACTAAATAAGAAATTTTGCCCTCAAAATTTGAATTACCTGAGAATAGCTCGGGATAATCCTTCCTCATCTCGGATTCCAATTCCCAAGTATGCTCTTCAACTCCAGCTCTTTTCCAAGCAACTTAACCAATGTAACTTCTTTTCCTCGCAACTTCTTCACACTGGTGTCATCAATTCTCACTGGTGTCACTTGGAATGTTAAGTTCTCCCTCAACTCGACCTACTCAGGCTCTAACACATGAGCCACATCCGACGTGTACTTACGGAGTTGTGACACGTGGAATACGTCATGTAGGTTAGATAGGTGAGGTGAAAAATTAACTTGATACGCCACCGGTCCGAATCGCCTTAGAATCTCAAACGGTCCTATGAATCTTGCATTCAACTTCTTGGTCTTGATTGCTCTCCCAATCCCCGTTGTTGGTGTAACCCTCAGAAATACATGTTCTCCCACTTCAAACTCTAACGGTTTCCTCCTTTGGTCCGCATAACTCTTTTGTCTACTCTGAGTAGTTAAAATCCTTTCCCGTATCTTCTTAATCTTCTCCGTAGTCTCTGCTACCAAATCTGGACCCAAAACACTTGCTTCACCAGGTTCATACCAACAAAGTGGAGATTGGCACTTCCGTCCATATAAGGCTTCATACGGAGCCATCCCAATGCTCGCATGAAAGCTGTTGTTGTACGAAAACTCCACCAATGGCATGTAACGATCCCAACTTCCGGGTTGATCCAATACACAAGCCCTCAGCATATCTTCCAACGTCTGAATAGATCTTTCCGATTGTTCGTTCGTTTGTGGATGGTATGCAGTACTGAGACATAGCTTCGTACCGAAAGCTCTTTGAAAAGCTCCCCAAAACCTTGATCTGAATCGGGGATCTCGGTCCGACACTATGCTTGAAGGCACACCGTGCAACCTTATTATCTCCCTGATGTACAACCTTGCTAACTCCTCCATAGAACAATTCACTCGAATAGGTAGAAAATGAGCGAATTTGGTTAAGCGATCCACGATCACCCAAATCACATCAAATCCCGACCTAGTCCTTGGTAAATCGGTCACAAAATCTATTGCAATTCCTTCCCACTTCCACTGAGGAATCTCAAGTGGCTGTAGCATCCCTGACGGTTTTTGATGCTCTATCTTCACCTTCTGACATGTCAGGCACTTTGAGACATATTTCGCCACATCTTTTTTCATATCAGGCCACCAGAACATAGCCTTCAGATCAGGGTACATCTTAGTACCCCTTGGGTGAATCGAAAACCCACTGTTGTGTGCTTCTCTCAATATATCTTACCGCAAAGTCCCGATATCCGGCACAATGATCCTACCTTTGAATCTCCACAATCCATCTTGATCCCATGACACTCTCCACTGCTTCCCTTGCTCGATAGCTGGCAACACCTTAGGTAACACGTCATCGTTTTGATGAGCCTTTAGGAGTTCAGACTTAAAGTCACTTGAGATCTGTAACTGATTCAAGCAAGCCCTTCTGGCAACTTCACCAATATCCAACTTAAGATCCACAAACTTACCCACTAACTCCTCCTCCATGATTCTCATCCAAGTGATCATTAATGACTTCCGACTTAATGCATCTGCCACCGCGTTTGCCTTTCCAGGATGATAACTCAGTTCAAAATCATAATCCTTTAACAACTTCATCCACCTCCTCTGACGCATATTAAGCTCTTTCTGATCAAAGATGTATTTGAGATTCTTATGATCAGAAAAGACGCTAAACCTCACTCCGTACAAGTGGTGTCTCCAAATCTTCAATGCAAACACAATCGCCGCTAACTCTAAGTCATGAGTTGGGTAGTTCACCTCATGCGGTCTCAGCTGTCGTGATGTGTAAGCCACTACATTCCGATGTTGCATCAACACGCAACCCAAACCTTTCAGTGACACATCACAATATACTTCAAACGGTTCATGCGGTTCCGGCAAGATTAAAACAGGTGCTGAAGTTAGCTTTTGCTTCAAGGTATGAAAACTCTCTTCACACTCCGACGTCCAAACAAAAGGCGCTTCTTTCCTTGTCAATTTAGTCATCCATAGTGTAATCCGGAAAAATCCTTCAATAAATCTTCGGTAATATCCGGCTACACCCAAGAAGCTTCTGACTTCCGTCACAGTCGTCGGTCTCTCCCATTCCATCACTGCTTCTACCTTAGAAGGATCTACGGCTATTCCTCCTTTGCTCACCACATGACCTAAGAACTTCACTTCCTCCTTCCAAAACTCACACTTTGAAAACTTAGCGTACAACTTTCGCTCCTTTAGGATTCGCAACACAATCCTCAAGTGTTCCTCATGCTCCTTTGCCGTCTTAGAATAAACTAAGATGTCGTCTATGAAAACCACCACGAATTTGTCCAAAAAGGGACGAAACACTCTGTTCATGTAATCCATGAAAACAGTAGGTGCATTCGTTAACCCAAAGGACATCACCGCAAACTCATAGTGCCCATAGCGTGTCCTAAACACAGTCTTAAGGATATCATCCTCCTTCACCCTTATCTGATGGTAACCCGACCTTAGATCAATCTTGGAAAACACTCCAGCTCCTTGCAGTTGATCCATCAAATCATCTATCCTTGGCAGCGGGTACTAGTTCTTCACAGTCACTTTGTTTAGCTGTTGGTAATCAACGCACAGTCGCATTCTTACATCCTTTTTCTTTACCAATAAAACTGGTGCTCCCCATGGTGATATACTCGATCAAATGAACCTCTTGTTCAGAAGCTCCTCCAACTGAGTCTTTAACTCGACCAGCTTTATCGGAGCCATTCTATACGGTGCAATCGACACTGGTCCGGCTCCTGGCACCAATTCAATCACAAATTCAATCTCCCTTTGAGGTGGGAATTCAGGGATATCTTCCGGGAATACCTCCGAAAAATCTCTAACTACCGGAATCTGATCTAAGTTTTGGGTATCGCCCGAAGCGTTAGCAGTTAACAAGATGTAACCCTGACACTCTTCCCCACTACAATGCACCATTACAGAGTTCAAGTAATACCCCGCGGCTACCACTGCTTCATTTTCTCCTTCCGGCATAAATCGAATTGATCGCTCAAAGTAATCCAATAAAACTCGGTTCTTTGACAACCAATCAAATCCCAAAATCATCTCCAACCCAACCATTGGTAAACAAATCAAATTATGCACAAAGTCTCTACCCTCAAGCTTGAAACCTACTTGTCTACAACCTGACCTAGTCATAACTGTCTGATGCGGAGTATGTACATGCAGATCAAACGGTAACTCTGACACTTTCAAGCCTAGTTCCTCAACTTTAGCAAATAAAATAAACGAATGTGAAGTCCCAGTATCATACAATGAAATTAAGGTCTTATCACCAATTAAACAAATACCTCTCATCAACGGATCCGTCTTGGAAGCATCCTTGGCATTCAAAGCAAAAACTCGACCCTGATGCTGACTCTGACCCGCAGTCGGGTTCCTCCCACGAGTGCAATCCCTCGCAATGTGGCCAGGCAACCCACACTTGAAGCACCCACCTATACCAATCTTGCAAGAGTCATAAGGATAAAAACGTCCACAACGATCACAAGCTAAGTTCGGAGAACTCTTACTTTGATTTCCTCTCCCTTTGCCACGCTGAAACTGATCATGGGTGTTCTTTCTGAAGCCTCCTTGCCCTTGAGGCGCATATCCTCCTCTCTTGAAGCTTTGACCTCTAGGATGGAAATACTTCCGGCGTCCTCGAATGGAACTCCCTCCGTGAGTTTCCTTGGATGAAGCTACCGTCTTGGCATACTCCTCAACCACCCTTGCTTTGTTCACTAAGTCGAAGAAGACACGGATTTTCATAGGAGCCACAGCAGTCATAATGGTATCCTTCAAACCCCTCTGGTACTTGATGCACTTCCAACTCTCGTAGGTCTCCGGGGCACCCTGACACACCCGAGAGAACCTACAAAGCTCCTCAAACTTGTTGGTGTAGTCCGCCCAGATAGGGAACCTTGCTTCAACTGCATCAGTTCCATCTCCTTTGCTTCCCTTACAGACTCAGGGAAGTACTTCTTATAGAAGGCCGTTTGGAACACATCCCACGTAACGTCGGCGTTCTGAAGTTGTAGCAAGCGACACTCTGCTTGCCAGCAGTGCTAGGCCTCTCCCGCAAGCTGGTAAGCGGCAAATTCAACATATTGATTGATGGGGACATGCTGCGCCTGTAAAGCACGCTCTATAGCCTGGAACCAGTTGTCCGCTTCAGTAGGATTAGTTGATCCTTGGAAAGTTGGCGGATGAACCTTGAGGAACGTCGCCAAGGTCATCAGAACGCCACCCGTGTTATCGTCGTTTCCCTCCGCATTATCATTGGCATTCCCTTCGCCATTCCCGTTTTCGTTTCCGGCTGGTTGGCCTAATCTCTGCCCAGCTTGCAGAGTCGCAGCAGCATTAGCTTCCATGGTATTAGCGAGATTCACCATTGCCGCCATGAATTCGGCATGGTTATCAGCTGGTCGCTCATTCCTACTTTGTCGTGAACGTGCTCGACCTCGTCCGCGAGTGGTCATTAGGGTTCCTGTCTACACCAAACAATTGATATCAAGGTGATCAGTCTCAATATCAAAAGTCTAGTGCTTCAATTATCCCAAACAGGCACTCACAAACAAGCATGCTATGCAATATCAAGCAGATAACCTAATAGCATCAAAGAAAAAGACACACAGAGTATGCAATGAAGCACAATCGGTCCATCCCTCAGGCTCACAAGGACGAACCGATCTAATACCACTAAATGTAACACCCTAATTAGCCTAAGCTTTACATCGCGTCGTAAAGCAAAGGTTAATCAAGGATTACGACAGTTCTAAGCTCATACATATAATATATAGAAGAAATGATATTATCTAGAAACCCGATGAAGGATATAACTCAAAAACAGGATTTGAAAAGAGCATAACGTACTAACGAAGAGGCTAACTTAAGGCACAAGAAATAGATATAATATAACAAAATATAATAGTATAATATCATAAGGACCTAGCCACGGCTCGCGGGGGTT
>NC_029786.2:73832607-73845218 GCF_000816755.2 Arachis ipaensis | reverse complement strand
TAAACCAGCTAGCCATATACAGACCAAAATGGATCCCCCGCTTTTGTCACCAACCAGACAACTTACCGAGGTAGGTTGCGACCTACATCTGAAAAACACAACAGAGATATGGTATGAGAACCGGGGGTTCTTAGTATGGTAACAGTGCCCAGTGATGTAGGATATAAGACCCCGGGACACCAAAGGCAATCCTAGACTCCATATCCATTACAAGAATTCAAACTTAATGCATTCTAAAACAATTAAGCATAATTATATAAACCTTAGCATAAATAAACAGGGTACTCTATCTTAGGGGATTTCTAATCTAACCAAACACCGCTGTCCCACATCCTTCACCAACCTATCCTCCATGTGATTCCATCGCCACCGCCTTCCGAACCTCCTCAATCCCAGTAGAAAACACAGGTAATATACCATGCAAGTAAAACACAAGTAGGAGCATATAAGGCAAATAATTCAAATAGCAAATAGGCATGTTATACAATTAGGCAAGCCATTTCAAGTAGTCAAAGCATACAAACAGATAGAAAATTCATATGATGAATGCCTGTCCTATTTGGCTGTGATATCACATTGTCGGTTCAACTGCCAACCCGACACATCTCCATGGATATGTCACCCTTTGGAATCATCAATGGGAACCCCCGAGATATAGTGCTTGGATCACTGCCCAGGATTTTACGCCCGCACGCTCTATAGATCCGAAGGGATGCGAGCGGGATACTCTTTCCACAGACCTCACATCTCAACGTAAGTGGGATTAGACCACCGTCCTTACGCCGCCACCGCTACCTCGACAGGCGGGATCCAACCGCCGTCCCTGCCGAGTGCATATCATCTCAAAATCTCAATACAAAATAATAGTGCAGTGGTTTTTCAAAAAATAGTTTCAATACATCAGTGATTCCTCATCACACATTCGAGTCCTCGACTCATCTCAACCACTGTCAATTCACATTTTAATTCTGAACTCTACAGTTCCTCAATTCTCATCTCATACATCACCCATTCATCACATAATATCACACCATCCTCAGCACGCCAGAAACCTAGGCCTCCGTTTTCTAAGTTTTCCAAATAATATCATCTAGAACCATTAATTTCTTTCCCAATGTTTTAAATGTCCAAAACTAGGCCCAAGAGACCTAAAATGGTGCTAGAAAAGCTTACAACCTTGTTGGGAAGGTAGAATAGTTGAAAACAAAGTAAATTTTGAGAAACAGGACGTGTGCGTCCGCACAGGGGTGTGCGTGCGCATGCCCAGAAGAGTTTTCAAAAGTGTGCGTACGCACAGGTATAAAAATTTTCAATGTCCGTTCACTCGCACAACCTGTGCCAACGCCTCCAATAGACTGGCCTTCCCAACGTGTGCGTGCGCACAGGGCTGTGCGTACGCACAGGTTGAAATTTCTGATTGGTATGTGCGTGCACCAGCTATGCTAATGCTGCAACCAGTAAGCACTTCCATGCCTGTGCGTGTTGATGAGCGGATAATTTATACGCTTTTTGGCATTGTTTTTAGTATATTTTTGGTAGAATCTAGTTACTTTTAGGGATGTTGTCATTAGTTTTTATGTTAAATTCACATTTCTGGATTTTACTATGATTTTGTGTATTTTTCTGTGATTTCAGGTATTTTTTGGCTGAAATTGAGGGACTTGGGCAAAAATCAGATTCAGAGGTTGAAGAAGGACTGCTGATGCTGCTGGATTCTGACCTCCCTGCACTCAAAATGGATTTTCTGGAGCTACAGAACTCAAAATGGTGCGCTTCTAATTGCGTTGGAAAGTAGACATCCAGGGCTTTCCAGCAATATATAATAGTCCATACTTTGGCCGAGTTTAGACGATGCAAAATGGCGTTGAGCGCCAGTTCTACGCTGCAGTCTGGAGTTAAACGCCAGAAACACGTCACGAACCAGAGTTGAACGCCAAAAACACATTACAACTTGGCGTTCAACTCCAAAAGAAGCCTCTGCACGTGGAAAGCTAAAGGTTAGCCCAAGCACACACCAAGTGGGCCCCGAAAGTAGATTTATGCATCAATTACTTACTTCTGTAAACCCTAGTAACTAGTTTAGTATAAATAGGACTTTTTACTATTGTATTAGACATCTTCGGATCATCTTATGATTTTTAGTTCATCTTTAGATCATATTGATCACGTTTGGGGGCTGGCCTCTCGGCCATGCCTGAACCTTTATCACTTATGTATTTTCAACGGTTGAGTTTCTACACTCCATAGATTAAGGTGTGGAGCTCTGCTGTTCCTCATGAATTAATACAAAGTACTACAGTTTTTCTATTCAATTCAACTTATTCCACTTCTAAGATATCCATTCGCACCCAAGAACATGATGAATGTGATGATTATGTGACGCTCATCATCATTCTCACCTATGAACGCGTGCCTGACAAGCACTTCAGTTCTACATGCAAACAAGCTAGAATGAGTATCTCTTGGATATCTAATACAGAGGACCAAGTCCGAGATATTAGAATCTTCGTAGTATAAGTTAGAACCCATGGATGACCATTCCTGAGATTTGGAAAGTCTAAACATTGTCTGTGGTATTTCGACTAGGATCTGGGAAGGGATGGCTGTGACGAACTTCAAACTCGCGAGTGCTGGGCGTAGTGACAGACGCAAAAGGAGGGTGAATCCTATTCCAGTATGATCGAGAACCTCCAGATGATTAGCCATGCAGTGACAGCGCATCGAACCATTTTCACAGAGAGGATGGGAAGTAGCCATTGACAACGGTGATGCCCTACATAAAGCTTGCCATGGAAAGGAGTAGGAAGGATTGGATGAAGACAGCAGGAAAGCAGAGGTTCAGAGGAACGAAAGCATCTCTATACACTTATCTGAAATTCTCACCAATGAATTACATAAGTACCACTATCCTATTTTATATTTTATTTATTTTCATCCACTATAATTTCTTAATACAATTTAATATCCGCCTAACTGAGATTTACAAGATGACCATAGCTTGCTTCATACCAACAATCTCCGTGGGATTCGACCTTTACTCACGTAAGGTATTACTTGGACGACCCAGTGCACTTGATGGTTAGTTGCGCGAAGTTGTGAAGTTATATTTGGACCATGGTAGTGTGCACACGTTTTCGGAGCCATCGCCAGGGAATCAATTTCGAACAACAATTTCACATCTAGATCACAATTTCGAGCACCAAGTTTTTGGCGCCGTTGCCGGGGATTGTTTTGAGTTTGGACAACTGACGGTTCATCATGTTGCTCAGATTTGGTAATTTTCTTCTTATTTTGTTTTCAAAAATTTTTCAAAAATCTTTCAAAAATTTTTTCCTTTATTTTCGAAAAAAAATTATAAATCTTTTCAAAAATATATTTTTCTTCAGAATTTTTAAGAATGAATTCTAGTGTTTCATGAAGCATGTTGAAGTTTGGCTGGCTGTAAAGCCATGTCTAATTCTTTTAGACTGAGGCTTCCACTTATCAGTATATGAAGTTGGATGAAGTATCAGCTGTTGTATGCCTGATTTGTATCTTCTAAAGCTTGGCTGGCTATTAAGCCATGCCTAACCCTTAGATTGGAGCTTTAGACTAAGAGTACAAGATTCCTGGAATTCATTAAAAATTTTGAAATCCTTATTTTTCTTTTTCAAATGATTTTTGAAAAATATAAAATTAAAATACAAAAAAATTCATAAAATCATAAAAACCAAAAATATTTTGTGTTTCTTGTTTGAGTCTTGAGTCAATTCTTAAGTTTGGTGTCAATTGCATTTTTTCAAAAAATTTATTATGCATTTTTCGAAAATTCATGCATTCATAGTGTTCGTCATGATCTTCAAGTTGTTCTTGGCCAGTCTTCTTGTTTGATCTTCATATTTTCTTGTTTTGTGTCTTTTCTTGTTTTTTCATATGCATTTTTCGTTTGTTAGAGTCCAAGCATTAAAGATTTCTAAGTTTGCTGTCTTGCATGTTTTCTTTGCATATAAAAATTTTCAAAAATATGTTCTTGATGTTCATCATGATCTTCAAAGTGTTCTTGGTGTTCATCTTGACATTCATAGCATTTTTGCATGCATTCATTGTTTTAATCCAAAATTTTCATGCATTGAGTCTTTTTCATGTTTTTCTCTTTCTTCATTAAAAATTCAAAAATAAAAAAAAAACATCTTTCCTTTTTTCTCTCATAAATTTCGAAAATTTGGATTGAATTTTTCAAAAATTTTTAAAATTCAATTGTTTCTTATGAGTCAAATCAAATTTTCAATTTAAAAATCTTATCTTTTTCAAAATCTTTTTCAAAAATAAAAACTTCTTCATTTTTCTTATTTATTTTTGAAAATTTTAAAAATATTTTTCAAAAATATTTTCTTAATTTTATCTCATAAATTTTGAAAATATCAACAATTAATGTTTTGATTCAAAAATTTCAAGTTTGTTACTTGCTTGCTAAGAAAGATTCAAACTTTAAGTTCTAGAATCATATCTTGTGATTTCTGGTGAATCAAGTCATTAATTGTGATTTTAAAAATCAAATCTTTTTCAAAACTAATTTCAATCATATCTTTTCAAAAATATCTTTTTATCTTATCTTTTTCAAAATCATATCTTTTTAAATCATACCTTTTTCAAAAATTTGATTTTAAAATATCTTTTCTAACTTCTTATCTTCTTATCTTTTCAAAATTGAATTTCAAATCCTTTTCAACTAACTAATTAACTTTTTGTTTGTTTCTTATCTCTTTCAAAACTACCTAACTAACTATCCCTCTCTAATTTTCGAAAATACCTCCCTCTTTTTCAAAAATTCTTTTTAATTAATTAATTGTTTCCAATTTTTAATTTTAATTTTATTTCATTCCTAATTTTCGAAAATTACTAACCTTTTTCAAAAACTATTTTCGAAATTTAACTTTAAATTTTAATTTTTAATTTTCGAAAATCCTCCCACCTCTCATCTTCTTCTATTTATTTATTTATCTACTAACACTTCTCTTCATCTCATATCTCTGCTCTCCTCACCCTTGTGTTTGGATTCTCCTCCCTTCTCTTTCCTTACATTACATTCTTTTCTTTTTCTACTCACACAAAGGAATCTCTATACTGTGACATAGAGGATTTCATATTTTCTTTGTTATTCCCTTCCTTGTCATATGAGCAGGAGCAAGGACAAGAACATTCTTGTTGAAGCAGATCCTGAACCTGAAAGGACTCTAAAAAGGAAACTAAGAGAAGTTAAAATACAACAATCCAGGACAACCTTACAGGAATTTTCGAACAGAAAGAGGAGATGGCAGCCGAAAATAATAATAATGCAAGGAGGATGCTTGGTGACTTTACTGCACCTAATTCCAATTTACATGGAAGAAGCATCTCAATTCCTACCATTGGAGCAAACAATTTTAAGCTTAAACCTCAATTAGTTTCTCTGATGCAGCAGAACTGCAAGTTCCATGAACTTCCATCTGAAGATCCTTTTCAGTTCCTAACTGAATTTTTGCAGATCTGTGACACTGTTAAGACTAATGGAGTAGATCCTGAAGTCTACATGCTCATGCTTTTCCCTTTTGCTGTAAGAGACAGAGCTAGAATATGGTTGGATTCTCAACCTAAAGATAGCCTGAACTCTTGGGATAAGCTGGTCAAGGCTTTTTTAGCCAAGTTCTTTCCTCCTCAAAAGCTGAGTAAGCTTAGAGTGGATGTTGAAACCTTCAGACAAAAAGAAGGTGAATCCCTCTATGAAGCTTGGGAGAGATACAAGGAACTGACCAAAAAGTGTCCTTCTGACATGCTTTCAGAATGGACCATCCTGGATATATTCTATGATGGTCTGTCTGAATTAGCTAAAATGTCATTGGATACTTCTGCAGGTGGATCCATTCACCTAAAGAAAACGCCTGCGGAAGCTCAAGAACTCATTGACATGGTTGCTAATAACCAGTTCATGTACACTTCTGAGAGGAATCCTGTGAGTAATGGGACGCCTCAGAAGAAGGGAGTTCTTGAAATTGATACTCTGAATGCCATATTGGCTCAGAATAAAATATTGACTCAGCAAGTCAATATGATTTCTCAGAGTCTGAATGGAATGCAAGCTGCATCCAACAGTACTCAAGAGGCATCTTCTGAAGAAGAATCTTATGATCCTAAGAACCCTGCAATAGCAGAGGTGAATTACATGGGTGAACCATATGGAAACACCTATAACTCCTCATGGAAAAATCACCCAAATCTCTCATGAAAGGATCAACAAAAGCCTCAACAAGGCTTTAATAATGGTGGAAGAAACAGGTTTAGCAATTGCAAGCCTTTTCCATCATCCACTCAGCAACAGACAGAGAACTCTGAACAAAGTACCTCTAATTTAGCAAACTTAGTCTCTGATCTATCTAAGGCCACTCTGAGTTTCATGAATGAAATAAGGTCCTCCATTAGAAATTTGGAGGCACAAGTGGGACAGCTGAGTAAGAAAATCACTGAAACCCCTCCTAGTGCTCTCCCAAGCAATACAGAAGAAAATCCAAAAGGAGAGTGCAAGGCCATTGACATAGTCAACACAGCCGAACCTAGAAAGGAAGGGGAGGACGTGAATCCCAAGGAGGAAGACCTCCTGGGACATCCAATGATCAATAAGGAGTATCCCTTTGAGGAACCAAAGGACTCTGAGGCTCATCTAGAGACCATAGAGATTCCATCAAACCTCCTTATGCCCTTCATGAGCTCTGATGAGTATTCCTCTTCTGAAGAGAATGAGGATGTTATTGAAGAGCAAGTTGCCAAGTTCCTTAGTGCAATCATGAAGCTGAATGCAAATTTATTTGGTAAAGAGACTTGGGGAGATGAACCTCCCCTGTTCACCAATGAACTAAATGCATTGGATCAACTGAGATTGCCTCAGAAGAAACAGGATCCCAGAAAGTTCCTAATACCTTGTACCATAGGCACCATGACCTTTGAGAAGGCTCTATGTGACCTTGAGTCAGGGATAAACTTCATACCTCTCTCTGTAATGGAGAAACTGGAAATCTTTGAGGTGCAAGCTGCCAGAATATCATTAGAGATGGCAGACAACTCAAGAAAAGAGGCTTATGGACAAGTAGAGGACATGTTAGTAAAGGTTGAAGGCCTTTACATCCCTGCCGATTTCATAATCCTAGATACTAGGAAGGATGAGGATGAATCCATTATCATTGGAAGACCCTTCCTAGCCACAGCAAGAGCTGTGATTGATTGATGCACGGAAAACTTGTCTCATAACAAATTTCCTTTGGCAAGTGTACCGAATTTGTCGTCAAGTAAAAACTCACAATAGAGTGAGGTCGAATCCTACAAGGATTGATTGATCAAGCAACTTTAATTAGAGGAATGTTCTAGTTGAGCGAATCAGAAATTTAGTTGAGAATTGCAGAAGAATAAGGAAAACTAGTATTGATCCATCAAATTACAACAGAGCTCCCTAACCCAATGAAAGGGGTTTAGTTGTTCATAGCTCTGGAAAATGAAAACAAAGATGGAGAATACATAATAAAAACTAGAAGTGTAGAGAAAGTAAATACAGGAAGTAGTTCTATGCTATTTTCCAACTCCCGGGACTCTCAAAATAATTCAAAGCTACTCCTATATATACTACTCTTCTCATCTTCTAGTTGGCTCTTCAAGTCTTGGGCCTTTGGATCTTGAGTTTGAAGCAGTTCTTTTCTTCATTTGGGCTTGGCTTTACTTGCAGAGAGAAAGTGTGAAATGGGCAGAGACTTTAGCTCAGGGCGTTAGGGGTGTTAACGTTTAGTGAAAATATGAGTTCGAGAACGTTAGTGACAATCAATTTTCTCACTAACATTCCTAAGTAAAAGCCACGTTAACTTCAACGTTAGTGGCACAAACGTTGCCACTAACGTTGCCTCTAGATCCTCCGCACACGTTATTGGGGCTTAACTTTCCCAATAACGTTGAAAAGCCCCCATTGCTCCTATGTTAGAGCCCACGTTAACTTAGTTAACGTGGCTCTTTAACGTGGGCTTGCCATCTTTCGAGAATGTTAGTGACACTCAACATTGTCACTAACGTTCCAATGTGCCCCCATGTCTCACGTTAGAGCCCACGTTAACTTAGTTAACGTGGCTCTTTAACGTGGCATTGCTTAGCCATCCCCAACCTTAGTGACAATGTTGAGTGTCACTAAAGTTGGCTCATCTTTTACTCATCCACGTTAGCTTCCACGTTAACTAAGTTAACGTGGGAGTTAACGTGGCATTGTGCACTTAGGCAAACGTTAGTGACAATGTTGAATGTCACTAACGTTTGCTTCCTTTCCCCCTTTTAACGTTAGAGGCCACGTTAACTAAGTTAACGTGGACTCTAACGTGGCCACTTGTGAGCATTGGCCAACGTTAGTGATAATGTTAAGTGTCACTAACTTTGGCTCAAATTCCCTTCTTCACATTAGAGTTCACGTTAACTTAGTTAACATGACTCTTAATGTGGGTAATGATGGCTTCGAGAGCGTTATTGGCAGTCACTTTTCTCATTAACTCTACAAGTTACCTCCCATTCCTTGCTTCCTTTGGTCCTGAAATCAGGCAATAGAGTGCATCAAAGTTCTAGTCCAAGTCATGGGTAATGCAGCATAAAATTTGTCACTAAACTCATGCAAAATCCTCATGTAATCATGTAAAATGCACAATGTATGCTTGAATCCAGGTGTAAGTGAATATCTACCCAAAACTAGCTTATTTCCTAAGAAAATGCATGAAACTACCCTAAAAACAGTAAAGAAAAGGTCAGTGAAACTGGCCAAAATGCCCTGGCATCATTGATGTTAACAGAGGTGAACTAGTCCTTCAATTGAATGAGAACTCCTTTGAGTTTAAAACTCAAGGACGTCCTTCTGTAAACATGGAAAAGAGGCACAGTAAACTTCTCACTGCAGAGTCAACTAGAGCCCCCACAGCCAAACTCTAAGTTTGGTGTTGAGAGGCCTCAGCCAAACTCTAAGTTTGGTGTTGAACTCCCATATCCAAACTCTAAGTTTGGTGTTGGGAGTCTATAAAATTGACCTGATCACTTGTGTGGAGCCATGAGAGCCCACTGTCAAGCTATTGACATTAAAAAAGCGCTTGTTGGGAGGCAACCCAATTTTTATTTATCTAATTTCATTTTTATTTTTATTGTTCTTTCATGTTTTATTAGGTTCATGATCATGTGGAGTCACAAAATAAATCAAAAAATTAAAAACAGAATCAAAAACAGCAGAAGAAAAATCACACCCTGGAGGAAGGACTTACTAGCGTTTAAACGCCAGAACAGAGCATGGATCTGGCGCTGAACGCCAGAAACAAGCATAGAACTGGCGTTCAACACCAGAAACATGCTGCATCTGGGCGTTGAACGCCCAGAACAAGCATCAGTTCGGCGTTTAAACGCCAGAATTGCATGCAAATGCATTTTACATGCCTAATTGGTGCAGGGATGTAAATCCTTGACACCTCAAGATCTGTAGACCTCACAGGATCATCTCAGAATCTGTGGATCCCACAGGATCCCCATCTTCCCTCCTCATAATCCTAGATTCTTCCACATCTTCTTCTTCTACTATTCTTTCTTCTTTTGCTCGAGGGCAAGCAACATTCTAAGTTTGGTGTGGTAAAAGCATAGCTTTTTTTTGTTTTTCCATAACCATTGATGGCACCTAAGGCCAGAGAGACCTCTAGAAAGAGGAAAGGGAAGACAAAAGCTTCCATCAAGGGTCTATAGCTCAGTGGTAGAACATTTGATTGTAAATCAAGAGATCCTTGAGATACCTCAGGGGATACATTTTCCTCCACATAATTATTGGGAGCAACTAAGGATAGGAGCACCAAGAGCACTCCATCATCCTCTATGAAATTAGAGAAGATCAAAGAGCAATGAGGGAGGAGCAACAAAGACAAGGAAGAGACATAGAAGAGCTCAAGGACATCATTGGTTCCTCAAGAAGAAAACGCCACCATCACTAAGGTGGACTCATTCCTTGTTCTTAAATTTTCTGTTTTTTTTCGTTTTCTTTATGTTAAGTGCTTATCTATGTTTGTGTCTTGTTACATGATCATTAGTATTTAGTAACTATGTCTTAAAGTTATGAATGTCCTATGAATCCATCACCTCTCTTAAATAAAAAATTGTTTTTAATTCAAAAGAACAAGAAGTACATGAGTTTCGAATTTACCCTTGAACTTAGTTTAATTATATTGATGTGGTGACAATACTTTTTGTTTTCTGAATGAATGCTTGAACAGTGCATATGTCTTTTGAAGTTGTTGTTTAAGAATGTTAAATATGTTGGCTCTTGAAAGAATGATGACAAGGAGACATGTTATTTGATAATCTAAAAAATCATAAAAATGATTCTTGAAGCAAGAAAAAGCAGTGAATACAAAAGCTTGCAGAAAAAAAAAGAAAAAAATAGCGAAAAAAAAGAGAAAAAGCAAGCAGAAAAAGCCAAAAGCTCTTAAAACCAAAAGGCAAGAGCAAAAAGCCAATAGCCTTTAAAACTAAAAGGCAGGGGTAAGTGAGGCCAGGGCATTTTGGCCAGTTTCACTAACCTTTTCTTTACTATTTTTAAGGTAGTTTCATGCATTTCCTTAGAAAATAAGCTAGTTTTGGGTAGATATTCACTTACATCTTGATTCAAGCATACATTGTGCACTTTACATGATTTCATGAGGATTTTGCATGAAATTAATGACAAATTGGATGTTGCATTTCCCATGACTTGGACTAGAACTTTGATGCACTTTATTGCTTGATTTCAGGACAAAGGAAGCAAGGAAGAACCACGTTAGCAGCCATGTTAGTCTCACTAACGTAATTTCTAACGTAGGAATGGGAGCTAGCTTGAAAAGTTAATGAGAAAAGTAATCGCCAATAACGTCCTCGAAGCCATCATAGCCCATGTTAAGAGTCACGTTAACTAAGTTAACGTGAACTCTAACGTGGAGGAAAGAAAATGGAGCCAACGTTAGTGGCACTTACCTTTGTCACTAACGTTGGGCCAAGCTCATAAGTGGCCACGTTAGTTGCCACGTTAACTTAGTTAACTTGGCTTCTAATGTTAAGAAGCAAAAGAGAAGCCAACGTTAGTGACATTCACCTTTGTCACTAACGTTGGCCAAGCCTCCACAAGCCACGTTAACTTCCACGTTAACTTAGTTAACGTGGAAGCCAACGTGGAGAAAGTATATGATCGCCAACGTTAGTGACACCTAACTTTGTCACTAACGTTGGAATGAACCATAGAAGCCACAATGAGCCACGTTAACTCCCACGTTAACTTATTTAACGTGGAAGCTAACGTGAAGAAGAGAAATGATGAGCCAACGTTAGTGACATTCACCTTTGTCACTAACGTTGGAGAAGGTTAGCATTGCTACGTTAGAGGCCACGTTAACCTAGTTAACATGGACTCTAACGTGGGAGATAGGGGCACATTGGAACGTTAGTGACAAAGGTAAGTGTCACTAACGTTCTCGAAGGTTGGCAAGCTAACGTTAAGAGCCACGTTAACTTAGTTAACGTGGACTCTAACGTAAGAAAAGGGGAGGCTTCTCAACGTTATTGGGAAAGGTAAGTCCCAATAACGTGTACGAAGGACCAAGAGGCAACGTTAGTGGCAACATTTGTGCCACTAACGTTGAGGTTAACGTGGCTCTAACTTGGGTAAGGAACGTTAGTGAAAAAGGTGATTGTCACTAACGTTCTCGAACCCACATTTTCACTTAACGTTAACACCACTAACGTCCTGAGCTAAAGTCCCTGCCCACTTCACACTTTCTCTCTGCAAGTAAAGCCAAGCCCAATGAAGAAGATAACTGCTTCAAACTCAAGATCCAAAGGCCCATACCCAAGACTTGAGGAGCCAACTGACTTGAAGAAAGATCAGAAGAGTAGTATATATAGGAGTAGCTTTGAATTGATTAAGGGGGATTGGAAATTGGGAAAACTACTCTCTGTACTCTCTGTATCTCTGCACTTCTAGTTTTGTTTTCATCATGTATTCTCCATCTTTGCTTTCATTTTCCAGAGCTATGAACAACTAAACCCCCTTCATTGGGTTAGGGAGATCTGTTGTAATTTGATGGATCAATACTAGTTTTCGTTATTCTTCTTCTATCTGTTTTCTTGATTTTACTTGAAAGCTTTCGATCTTTATCCGATTGGATAGTTATCTTGGAAAAGAAGCTATTCAAACTTGGATCTCTTCTGAACCTTGAAAGAGGAAGGAAGAGATCATGCTAGAAATGCTTTCTCATGCTGGACCAAATTGGGTTTGGATGGATATGTGACTATAATCCTCTCAATACTTGATTTGGGAAATGCATGTCGTATAATCAGTGACCATACTTCATCTCTTCTCATGAGCAATTGACCAAGGAATTGGCTATTGATCAAGATTTGAGAGATTGAATTACAAGGAATTGTAATTCGATCACTTAAGATTGCCAAGGAGATCAATGAATGCATTGATTGAGGAAGAGATGAAAATGAAATTGATCCGGAGAATGCAACATCTCCTGAGCCCAATGAATTTCCCATTTCTGATCTTACCCATTCTCTTTAATTTCTGTCATTTACTTTTA
>NC_029786.2:73830822-73831365 GCF_000816755.2 Arachis ipaensis | reverse complement strand
TTAGTGGCAACGTTTGTGCCACTAACGTTGAGGTTAACGTGGCTCTAACTTGGGTAAGGAACGTTAGTGAAAAAGGTGATTGTCACTAACGTTCTCGAACCCACTTTTTCACTTAACGTTAACACTACTAACGTCCTGAGCTAAAGTCCCTGCCCACTTCACACTTTCTCTCTGCAAGTAAAGCTAAGCCCAATGAAGAAGATAACTGCTTCAAACTCAAGATCCAAAGGCCTATACCCAAGACTTGAAGAGCCAACTAGAAGATCAGAAGAGTAGTATATATAGGAGTAGCTTTGAATTGATTAAGGGGGATTGGAAATTGGGAAAACTACTCTCTGTATTTTACCATTCTCTGCACTTCTAGTTTTGTTTTCATCATGTATTCTCCATCTTTGCTTTCATTTTCCAGAGCTATGAACAACTAAACCCCCTTCATTGGGTTAGGGAGATCTGTTGTAATTTGATGGATCAATACTAGTTTTCGTTATTCTTCTTCTATCTGTTTTCTTGATTTTACTTGAAAGCTTTCGATCTTCATCCAAT
>NC_029786.2:73826736-73830800 GCF_000816755.2 Arachis ipaensis | reverse complement strand
GGATTGATTGTGCATCAACAATGATTAAATTGGAGGATAACTAGATTGAGCATTTTTGTTTTGTTTGATTTAATTTTCTGTTAGAGTAATTTACTTTCAGTTTTAGTTAATTTCTTCCCTTCCCCCTACTTTTTCGTTTCTTTTTGTTATTTACAATTTAGTTCTCTAACCCACTAACTGTTTGATATATTGCATCACTCACACTAACAGTAATTCTAACAGAAATACTTTCTACATCTATTTTCCTTGCTTGTGCTTTGTTGGTTGTATGACAGGGAGAAGAAGCAGGGCTTCAACTTCCTTTGATTCTGAACCTGAGAGAACCTTCTTTAGATTAAGGAGGGAAGCAAGAGGAAAAAGAGTAGTTGGAGCTGAGGAAGAGGAGGAATACTTTGAACCAAACATGGAAGAAAACATGGAAGACCATCGTGAGGAAGAGGCTCACAACCATGGCGGAGGAGGTCGAGCAAATCATGCTGGGGAGGATAGAAGAGTTTTAGGCTCTTACATCAATCCAAACCCAGGAAACTGTGGAAGTAGCATTCAAAAGCTAACCATCCATGCCAACAATTTTGAACTAAAACCACAGCTCATCACCCTTGTTCAGAACAACTGTTCATTCGGAGGAAGTGTCCAAGAAGACCCCAATCAACATCTAACCACCTTCCTAAGAATTTGTGACACAGTAAAGTCTAATGGTGTTCATCCTGACGCCTATAGACTGCTCTTATTTCCATTCTCACTCAAGGATAAGGTAGCCAAGTGGCTGGAGTCTTTCCCGAAGGAGAGCTTGACAACTTGGGAAGATGTAGTGAACAAATTCTTAGCAAGATTCTATCCCCCTCAACAAATCAATAGGCTGAGAGCTGAGGTCCAAACTTTCAGGCAACAAGATGGTGAGACTCTTTATGAAGCATGGGAGAGGTTTAAGGACCTGACAAGGAGGTGTCCACCTGACATGTTCAACGAATGGGTGCAGCTGCACATTTTTTATGAAGGCCTGTCATATGAATCAAAGAAGGCAGTAGACCATTCATCCGGAGGATCTTTGAACAAGAAGAAGACCATTGAGGAAGCCATAGATGTCATTGAAATAGTAGCAGAGAATGACTATTTCTATGCTTCTGAAAGAGGCAACACTAGAGGAGTAATGGAGCTAAACAATGTGGATGCTCTGCTGGCCCAAAACAAGCTCATTACCAAGCAGCTGGCTGACCTTACCAAGAAGGTGGAGAGGAACCAAGTAGCAGCAATCACTACTTCATCAACAACCCAAGAAGGAGTGAATGAAGAAGCAGAGGGTAGTCAGGAGCAAGCCAACTACATTGGGAATTCACCTAGGCGAAACCATGATCCATACTCCAAGACCTACAACCCTGGATGGAGGAATCACCCAAACTTTGGGTGGGGAAATCAACAAGACCAAGGCCCAGATCAAAGACCTTCAAATCCCAACAACAATGTAGCCTACCAACATTTCACATCTAGACTATATCAGCACCCACATAACCAACCCTCTCAAAACCTTTACCAAGGCCAAAATAACCCTCCTCATTCTTCCACCTCTAATCCCAATCTACCATCATTTGATGACAGACTCTCAAGGATTGAGAATCTACTTGAAGGCATAGGCAAAGAGATTCAAGACAGTAAAGCATTCTGAGAAGAAGTGATGTCCAATATGCAGAACCAGGATGCTGCCATCAAGAAACTTAAAACATAAATTGGCTACTTGTTCAAGCAAATCCCCAGCCACAACCTTCACAGAAATACTACTTCAACCCAAAGGGAGGAATGTCAGGCTATCACCCTTCGGAGTGGGAAGGAACTGAAGGAAACCCCCCAGAAACCACAAGAAAACGACTCAAATCAAGAGGAAGAAGAGCAGGATGAAGCTCGAGTTCCCACTTTGAGTTCACTAAAAGGGGAACGAGTGCTGAAGCCAGATGTCCCAAGAGTCCCATACCCTCAGCAATTAAAGAAGAAGGGGGACGAAAACCAGTTTTCGAGATTTTTGGAAATCTTCAAGAAACTGCAAATCAACATACCCTTTGCTGAAGCAATAGAACAAATGCCACTCTATGCCAAGTTCTTAAAGGAGCTCATGACTAAGAAGAAAAGCTGGAAGAACAACGAGACTGTGATATTAACCAAAGAATGTAGTGCTATCATTCAGCACAAACTGCCCCAAAAATTGAAGGATCCCGGAAGTTTTCAGATTCCTTGTATTATAGGGGAAATCACAGTGGAGAAGGCTCTTTGTGACTTAGGAGCCAGCATCAATTTAATGTCAGTGGCTATGATGAGGAAGATGAAAATTGAGGAGGCTAAACCAACAAAAATGGCCTTACAACTGGCAGACCGATCGTTCAAATTCCCTCATGGCGTAGTAGAGGATCTGCTGGTGAAAGTGGGAGACTTCATATTTCCGGCAGATTTTGTAGTACTGGACATGCAGGAGGAAGCCAAGACCTCCATCATCTTGGGAAGGCCATTCTTGACCACTGCTGGAGCTGTCATTGATGTCCAAAAAGGTGATCTCACCCTGAGATTACACAATGAAAAGATGACATTCAACGTGTTCAAGGCGATGAATTACCCACCAGAACAATTGGGGGAATGTATGAGGTTGGACTCACTTGAAGAGGAAGCACAAGAGAATTTTGAAGAAGAAGAGCCCGAAAGGTTAATAGAGGAGGAGTATACATCAAGTGAAGAGGTTGCAACAACAGAGATTGGCATATAAGACGCACCAAAGGAAGAGGATGAAAAGATAGAGTCACCCAAACTTGAGCTCAAAGCACTGCCACCCACACTCAAATATGCATACCTAGGAAAGAATGAAAGCTACCCGGTAATCATAAACTCATCCCTCAGTCAAGATCAAGAGGATGAACTACTCCAAGTATTGCTGAAGCATAAGGACGCCATTGGATGGACACTTGCTGACTTGAAGGGAATCAGTTCAGCCATATGCATGCATAAGATACTGTTGGAAGATGATGCCAAACCATCCATTCAATCCCAGAGAAGGCTGAACCCAATCATGAAGGAAGTGGTACAGAAGGAGGTTATGAAGCTATGGCAGGGAGGAGTGATGAGCGGATAATTTATATGCTTTTTGGCATTGTTTTTAGTATGTTTTTAGTAGGATCTAGTTACTTTTAGGGATGTTATTGGAAAGTAGACATCCAGTGCTTTCCAGAAATATATAATAGTCTATACTTTGGCCAAGAATAGATGACGCAAACTGGCGTTCAACGCCAGCTCTCTGCCCAATTCTAGCGTCCAGCGCCAGAAAAGGATCCAAAACCAGAGTTGAACGCCCAAACTGGCACAAATGCTGGCGTTCAACTCCAAGAAGGACCTCTACACGTGCAACACTCAAGCTCAGCCAAAGCACACACCAAGTGGGCCCCGAAAGTGGATTTATGCATCAATTACTTACTTCTGTAAACCCTAGTAGCTAGTTTATTATAAATAGGACCTTTTACTATTGTATTAGACATCTTTGGATTATATTTTGATCTATTGATCACGTTTGGGGGCTGGCCACTCGGCCACGCCTACCCTCTATTCACTTATATATTTTCAACGGTAGAGTTTCTGCACTCCATAGATTAAGGTGTGGAGCTCTGCTGTTCCTCAAAGATTAATGCAAAGTACTACTGTTTTCTATTCAATTCACCTTATTTCGCTTCCAAGATATTCATTCGCACTTCAATCTGAATGTGATGAACGTGACAATCATCATCATTCCCTATGAACATGTGCCTGACAACGACTTCCGTTCTACATTAGATTGAATGAGTATCTCTTAGATCTCTTAATCGGAATCTTTGTGGTGTAAGCTAGAATGATGGCGGCATTCAAGAGAATCCGGAAGGTCTAAACCTTGTCTGTGGTATTCCGAGTAGGATTCAATGATTGAATGACTGTGACGAGCTTCAAACTCGCGATTACCGGGCGTAGTGACAGACGCAAAAGGATAGTAAATCCTACTCCAGCATGATCGAGAACCGACAGATGAATAGCCGTGCCGTGACAGGGTGCGTTGACCATAT
>NC_029786.2:73819550-73826704 GCF_000816755.2 Arachis ipaensis | reverse complement strand
TATTACTTGGACGACCCATTGCACTTGCTGGTTAGTTGTGCGAAGTTGTGAACCATGGTATTGGCATCATGTTTTTGGCGCCACTACCAGAGAAAGAAAGAGCGATGAATTTTACATAATTAAAGTGTAATCACAATTTCTACGCACCAAATTTTTGGCGCCGTTGCCGGGGATTGTTTGAGTTTTCGGCAAGCTTTTGGTCCGGTAACATCAGTGCCAAGTTTGATCCGGCAACAGCACCAAGTTTTTGGCACCGTTGCCGGGGATTGTTCGAGTTTGGACAACTGACGGTTCATCTTGTTGCTCAGATTAGGTAATTTTCTTTTTGTTTTCTTTTCAGAAAAATTTTTCAAAAATATTTCAAAAATTTCTCACATGTTTTCAAAAAAAAAAAATTTATTCAAAATTTTTAAAGAATGAATTCTAGTGTTTCATGAAGCATGTGAAGCCTGGCTGGCTGTAAAGCCATGTCTAAATTCATTTGGACTGAGGCTTCCAAACCATCAGCATAGAGGCAAGTTACATATTTGATAAGTAATGAGCAGTATATTCTGATATCTTTCTGAAGCTTGGCTGGCCATTGGCCATGTCTAGTGTTTTGGACTGGAGCTTTCATTGAAAGCTTGGCTGGCTAGTGAGCCATGTCTAATTCCTCGACTAAAGCTTTAGACTAACATGGCAAGATTCCTGGAATTCATATTAAAAATTTTGGAATCCTTGTTTTCCTTTTTCAATTAATTTTCGAAAAATCCAAAAAAATTAGAAAATCATAAAAATAAAAAAGATTTCATGTTTCTTGTTTGAGTCTTGAGTCATGTTATAAGTTTGGTGTCAATTGCATGTGCATCTTGCATTTTTTCGAAAATTCTCATGCATTCATAGTGTTCTTCATGATCTTCAAGTTGTTCTTGGTAAGTCTTCTTGTTTGATCTTTGCATTTGCATGTATTGTGTATTTTCTTGTTTTTCATATGCATTCTTGAATTCTTAGTGTCTAAGCATTAAAGAATTCTAAGTTTGGTGTCTTGCATGTTTTCTTTGCATTAAAAATTTTTCAAAAATGTGTTCTTGATGTTCATCATGATCTTCATAGTGTTCTTGGTGTTCATCTTGACATTCATAGCATTCTTGCATGCATTCCTTGTTTTGATTCAAAAATAAAAGAGAAAAACATGAAAATGATGTTTTTAATTTTTCTCTTGCATCATAAAAATTCAAAAATCAAAAAAATATCTTTCCCTTTTTCTCTCATCAAATTCGAAAATTTGAGTTGACTTTTTCAAAAATTTTTAAAAATCAAGTTGTTTCTTATGAGTCAAATCAAATTTTCAATTTGAAAATCTTATCTTTCTCAAAATCTTTTTCAAAAATCAAATCTTTTTCAAATTTCTTAGTTATTTTCGAAAATTCCAAAAATATTTTTCAAAAATCTTTTTCTTATTTTTATCTCATAATTTTCGAAAATAACATAATCAATTAATGTTTTGATTAAAAAATTTCAAGTTTGTTACTTACTTGTTAAGAAAGATTCAAACTTTAAGTTCTAGAATCATATCTTGTGATTTCTTGTGAATCAAGTCATTAATTGTGATTTTAAAAATCAAATCTTTTTTTTTAAAACTAATTTCTATCATATCTTTTCAAAAAAATCTTCTCATCTTATCTTTTTCAAAAATTTGATTTCAAAATATCTTTACATACAACAATCCAGAGATAACCTTTCAGAAATTTTTGAACAGGAAGAGGAGATGGCAGCCGAAAATAATAATAATACAAGGAGAATGCTTGGTGACTTTATTTCTCAGAGTCTGAATGGAATGCAAGCTGCATCCAACAGTACTTAAGAGGCATCTTCTGAAAAAGAAGCTTATGATCCTGAGAACCCTGCAATAGCAGAGGTGAATTACTTAGTTGAACCTTATGGAAACACCTATAACTCATCATGGAGAAATCATCCAAATTTCTCATGGAAGGATCAAAAGCCTCAACAAGGCTTTAATAATGGTGGAAGAAACATGTTTAGCAATAGCAAGCCTTTTCCATCATCCACTCAGCAACAGACAGAGAATTCTGAGCAGAACCCATCTAGCTTAGCAAACTTAGTCTCTGATCTATCTAAGGCCACTGTGAGTTTCATGAATGAAACAAGGTCTTCCATTAGAAAATTGGAAGCACAAGTGGGCCAGCTGAGTAAAAGGATCACTGAAATCCCTCCTAGTACTCTCCCAAGCAATACAGAAGAGAATCCAAAAGGAGAGTGCAAGGCCATTGACATAACTAAAATGGCCAACCCAATGAGGGAGAGGAGAACGTGAATCCCAAGGAGGGAGGCCTCCTGGGACGTCCAGTGATCAATAAGGAGCTTCCCTCTGAGGAACCAAAGGACTCTGAGGCTCATCTAGAGACCATAGAGGTCCCATTAAACCTCCTTATGCCATTCATGAGCTCTGATGAGTATTCCTCTTCTGAAGAGAATGAGGATGTTACTAAAGAGCAAACTGCCAAGTTTTTGGCGCCATTACCAGGGAAAGAAAGAGCAATGAATTTTACATAATCAAAGTGTAATCACAATTTCTGCGCACCAAGGAGTCATCTACCCAATCTCGGATAGCACCTGGGTCAGCCCCGTGCATGTCGTGCCCAAAAAGGGAGGAATCACTGTAGTTTCCAATGAGAGGAACGAACTAACTCTTACAAGGACCGTTACAGGATGGCGGATGTGCATAGACTATCGAAAACTCAATGAGGCTACATGAAAGGATCATTTCCCCCTCCCTTTCATGGATCAGATGTTGGAAAGACTCGCAGGACACGCATATTACTGTTTTCTTGATGGTTATTCAGGATATAACCAAATAGTGGTTGTTCCCAGAGACCAAGAGAAAACTTCATTTACTTGTCCATATGGAGTGTTTGCCTACAGGCGCATGCCATTTGGGCTGTGCAATGCACCTGCGACTTTCCAACGCTGCATACTTTCTATCTTTTCAGATATGATAGAGAAATTCATTGAAGTTTTTATGGATGATTTCTCGGTATTCAGAGATTCCTTTACTAGCTGCCTGAATCACCTTGCCTTGGTATTGAAAAGGTGCCAAGAGACCAATCTGGTCTTAAACTGGGAGAAATGTCACTTTATGGTGACAGGAGGAATAGTCCTTGGCCATAAGGTTTCTAACCAAGGCATTGAAGTGGATAGGGCTAAAGTGGAACTTATTGAAAAACTTCCTCCACCCAGTGATGTCAAGGCAATTAGGAACTTTTTAGGGCATGCGGGTTTTTACAGAAGGTTTATTAAAGATTTTTCAAAGATAGCCAAGTCCTTAAGCAATCTCCTTGTATCTGATACACCATTTATCTTCGATGAAACATGCATGTTAGCATTTGAAAATTTGAAAATGAGGTTGTCCTCTGCTCCTATCATTTCCCCACCTGATTGGAACCTACCATTTGAATTGATGTGTGACGCATCTGATTTTGCAGTTGGGGCAGTGTTAGGACAGAGGAAAGATAACTTAGTCCATGTGATATACTATGCGAGAAAAGTCCTTAATGATACCCAAAGAAATTATACCACTACTAAAAAGGAGTTGCTAGCAATAGTTTTTGCATTTGACAAGTTTAGATCGTACCTCATTGGTGCTAAAGTGATTGTTTTTACAGATCACACAGCACTTAAATATTTGTTTGCCAAGCAAGAATCAAAACCAAGATTAATAATATGGATCTTATTGTTGCAGGAATTCAATATTGAAATCAGAGACAAGAAAGGAGTGGAGAACAAGGTAGCAGATCACCTATCCAGGATTTCTCATGATAAAGGTGGAACACCTGAATTCTTCCCTGATGAGCAGTTGATGATAGTTCACAAAGCACCATGGTTCGCAGACATTGCCAACTTCAAGGCAACTGGGGCCTTGCCTCCAGAGATCAATAAACATAAAAAAAGGAAGCTCATGAATAATGCAAAGTACTTTGTCTGGGATGAGCCATATCTATTCAAGAAGTGTTCAGATGGAATCCTTAGAAGATGTGTTTCGGAAGAAGAAGGACGAGAGGTCCTATGGAATTGCCACGGCTCATGCTATAGAGGCCACTTTGGAGGGGACAGAACTGCAGCTAAGGTGTTACAAAGCGGATTCTTTTGGCCCACCCTTTTCAAGGATGCCAAAGAACTAGTGAAGAGCTGCAATGAATGCCAAAGATCTGGGAACTTACCCAAAAGAAATGAGATGCCACAAAATTTATTCTTGGAACTGGAACTGTTTGATGTGTGGGGAATCGATTTCATGGGACCATTCCCAACCTCATATGCAAATAAGTACATCTTGGTAGCAGTGGATTACGTTTCCAAGTGGGTAGAGGCTATTGCGACCCCAACGAATGATAACAAAGTGGTCATGAACTTCCTCAGAAAGAATATCTTTAGCCGGTTTGGAGTTCCACGAGCACTCATCAGTGATGGAGGGAGCCATTTTTGCAACAGACCACTAGAGGCTCTTCTCCTACGATATGGGGTAAGACACAAGGTAGCCACGCCTTACCATCCCCAAACAAGTGGACAAACTGAGATATCCAACAGAGAGCTAAAGAGGATTCTGGAAAAGACTGTGGGTGCATCAAGAAAAGATTGGTCGAAGAAGCTGGATGATGCTCTTTGGGCATACAGAACAGCATTCAAAACACCACTTGGAATGTCCCCATATCAACTAGTGTATGGAAAAGCTTGTCATTTACCACTGGAGCTGGAACACAAAGCTCTCTGGGCTATCAAGATACTAAATTTTGACAGCATTGCTGCTGGTGCAAAGAGGATCTTGCAACTGCAAGAGATGGAGAAATTCAGGTCACAAGCCTATGAAAATACCAAGATGTATAAAGAGAAGGCAAAGAGAAGACATGACCTGCATCTTGCACCCAGGAGTTTCGAAAAAGGGCAGCAAGTACTCCTCTACAATTCCAAATTAAGACTGTTCCCAGGAAAACTCAAATCAAGGTGGTCCGGGCCTTTTCTTGTCACAAAGGTCTCACCATATGGACACATCGAAATCATGGATGAAGGTTCAGAGAGGACTTTTACAGTGAACGGACAAAGACTCAAGCATTATCTGGGCAACATGGGGGAAAATCCCAAAGTAAATTATCATCTCAAGTAAAGGAGGAACCGTCGAGCTAGCGACGATAAAAGAGCGCTCTGTTGGGAGGCAACCCAACCTCAGGTAGTTTCCTTTTCATCTTTATTTCAATAAAGTTCACAAGTTGTTTCCCCTGTATTGCGAGAAGCTAAGTTTGGTGTTCCACACCAAAACAATCCAAGAGTGAAAGTGTAATTCTAAGTTTGGTGTTCCACCAAAGGAATTTAGTTAGAATCACACTCCACTCCTAAAGCACCTTGCTAGCCCCAATCAATCAATGGAAACCACTTAGATTTAGTTAGATTTTAGTTAATAATTGTTTTGTTAAACAACAAGATATGAGGTTCTCTGCATATATGCAAGGTTTTGTACTAGGCAAGGAACTAAGTTTGGTGTTCACACACCAAATTAAGTTCATAAGTCACAACATACATGCAAGCTAACTGTTTCTCAAGTGCTTTGGGAACAAGCAACTTCCAATAACTTTGCAGGAATCATATGAGGAAATGGTGCACCTTCACACAAGGAAGTGAGGTAGCAAAGACCAGGATTATGACAAAAAGAGGGCAACTAGAAACCATCACCTGAAGGTTGTATTGTCACTTAATTCCATGTACTTAGAATGTTGAAAATTGGAAGTCCGAATGCAATCTTGATTAATAGTTACATGTTAGTTTGAACCTTTTTAAATTCTGTCTTTTAAGTTTTGTGTTGAAGAGGTCTATGCTTGCTAGTCTTTATGTCACTGTATCATCACTTGGCTTACTTGTATGCTTGTTCCTTTAAATCAAATGAAAAGAGAATGAGTGTTTACAAAAGACCAGAGTGGAGTTCATACTATGGAGTAAGATTCATGAGTTTATGGTGTGATCATAAGTTAGCTAAGTTGGTTCAACCACAAGGTGGGAAGACAACTATCTGTCATGAATACTATGCTTTGAACACACCCCATGAGACTAGCTAAATAATAAGATCTTAATAAGAAAAAGGGGAAAAGAAAAATGAAAGTGGAAAAATAAAAGAAAAAGAGTAAGCAATAAGGCTAGGCACCAATGGTTTTAATCTTGAAGCATGTGTCTGTGGTGTTCCTGTGTGAAGGATTTACTTGGATGAATAAGCTCTTAGGGGTGCCTTATCACTTGGTAACTTGGGTTAACTAACTCGGGATTATCAGCTGAAAGTCCACTATCAAGAGTAACCCCCACTACAGAGCATTTAGTAACCCAAAGAGGTGCTGGACACCAAGGTCTCAAGAAAGAAAATAAACAAACCATGTGCCTGTGGTGTGTATGTATGGGGGAGAGACTTGAGGAAGTATGTCTTTAGGGGTGCTTCAACACCTAGCACCTTGAACCAACTGGTTCGGTAGTGTTGGCTGAAAGCTTATTTTAAAGAGTTGCCCCCTTACAGAGCACTTAGCTTAAGAACACAAATAAACCCTGAAATGACAATAAAAGGATCAATGAATAAAAGTCTCATGGGATGCAATCACAGTGAGTATTCTAGGAAACCACCATAAAACCAGGGACAAGACTTCCACAAGTATGACTCATTTCTCTTGGCATTCCATTCATCATTCTCTTGTTCCAGTACTTGCTTAGGGACAAGCAAGCTTTAAGTTTGATGTTGTGATGCCAGGGCATTTTGGCCAGTTTCACTGACCTTTTCTTTACTATTTTTAAGGTAGTTTCATGCATTTCCTTAGAAAATAAGCTAGTTTTGGGTAGATATTCACTTACATCTTGATTCAAGTATACATTGTGCACTTTACATGATTTCATGAGGATTTTGCATGAAATTAATGACAAATTGGATGTTGCATTTCCCATGACTTGGACTAGAACTTTGATGCACTTTATTGCTTGATTTCAGGACAAAGGAAGCAAGGAAGAACCACGTTAGCAGCCACGTTAGTCTAGATTTTGCATGACAAATTGGATGTTGCATTTCCCATGACTTGGACTAGAACTTTGATGCACTTTATTGCTTGATTTCAGGACAAAGGAAGCAAAGGAAGCAA
>NC_029786.2:73802356-73818061 GCF_000816755.2 Arachis ipaensis | reverse complement strand
AAAGTTAATGAGAAAAGTAATCGCCAATAACATCCTCGAAGCCATCATAGCCCATGTTAAGAGTCACGTTAACTAAGTTAACGTGAACTCTAACGTGGAGGAAAGAAAATGGAGCCAACGTTAGTGACACTTACCTTTGTCACTAACGTTGGGCCAAGCTCATAAGTGGCCACATTAGTTGCCACGTTAACTTAGTTAACGTGGCTTCTAACGTTAAGAAGCAAAAGAGAAACCAACATTAGTGACATTCACCTTTGTCACTAACGTTGGCCAAGCCTCCACAAGCCACGTTAACTTCCACGTTAACTTAGTTAACGTGGAAGCCAACGTGGAGAAAGTATATGATCACCAACATTAGTGACACCTAACTTTGTCACTAACGTTGGAATGAACCATACAAGCCACAATGAGCCACGTTAACTCCCACGTTAACTTATTTAACGTGGAAGCTAACGTGAAGAAGAGAAATGATGAGCCAACGTTAGTGACATTCACCTTTGTCACTAACGTTGGAGATGGTTAGCATTGCTACGTTAGAGGCCACGTTAACCTAGTTAACGTGGACTCTAACGTGGGAGATAGGGGCACATTGGAATGTTAGTGACAAAGGTAAGTGTCACTAACGTTCTCGAAGGTTGGCAAGATAACGTTAAGAGCCATGTTAACTAAGTTAACGTGGACTCTAACGTAAGAAAGGGGGAGGCTTCTCAACGTTATTGGGAAAGGTAAGTCCCAATAACGTGTGTGAAGGACCAAGAGGCAATGTTAGTGGCAACTTTTGTGCCACTAACGTTGAGGTTAACGTGGCTCTAACTTGGGTAAGGAACGTTAGTGAAAAAGGTGATTGTCACTAACGTTCTCGAACCCACATTTTCACTTAACGTTAACACCACTAACGTCCTGAGCTAAAGTCCCTGCCCACTTCACACTTTCTCTCTGCAAGTAAAGCTAAGCCCAATGAAGAAGATAACAGCTTCAAACTCAAGATCCAAAGGCCCATACCAAAGACTTGAAGAGCCAACTAGAAGATCAGAAGAGTAGTATATATAGGAGTACCTTTGAATTGATTAAGGGGGATTGAAAATTGGGAAAACTACTCTCTGTATTTTACCATTCTCTGCACTTCTAGTTTTGTTTTCATCATGTATTCTCCATCTTTGCTTTCATTTTCCAGAGTTATGAACAACTAAACCCCCTTTCATTGGGTTAGGGAGCTCTGTTGTAATTTGATGGATCAATACTAGTTTTCGTTATTCTTCTTCTATCTGTTTTCTTGATTTTACTTGAAAGCTTTCGATCTTCATCCAATTGGATAGTTATCTTGGAAAAGAACCTATTCAAACTTGGATCTCTTCTGAACCTTGAAAGAGGAATGAAGAGATCATGCTAGAAATGCTTTCTCATGCTGGACCAAATTGGGTTTGGATAGATATGTGACTATAATCCTCTCAATACTTGATTTGGGAAATGCATGTGGTATAATCAGTGACCATACTTCATCTCTTCTCATGAGCAATTGACCAAGGAATTGGCTATTGATCAAGATTTGAGAGATTGAATTACAAGGAATTGTAATTCGATCACTTAAGATTGCCAAGGAGATCAATGAATGCATTGATTGAGGAAGAGATAAAAATAAAATGGATCCGGAGAATGCAACATCTTCTGAGCCCAATGAATTTCCCATTTCTGATCTTACCCATTCTCTTTAATTTCTGTCATTTACTTTTATGAGCAATTACCCCATTCCCATTTACAATTCTGCAATTTACTTTCCGTCATTTACTTTCAGCTCTTTATTTCTAGCATTTACTTCTTTTGTTATTTACCTTCCCGCCATTTTATTTTCTGCAATTCTCAACTCAAATATTGATTCGCTCAACTAGAACATTCCTCTAATTAAAGTTGCTTGATCAATCAATCTTTGTGGGATTCGACCTCACTCTATTGTGAGTTTTTACTTGACGACGAATTCGGTACACTTGCCGAAGGAAATTTGTCACGAGACAAGTTTTCCATGCATCAGTAAGTAAAAAAGGATCCCAAGGCTTTGAGCATCAGTGGATAGGAGGGCCTAAAGGAATAAAATCCTAGCCTAAGCGGCTAAACCAAGCTGTCCCTAACCATGTGCTTGTGGCGTGAAGGTGTCAAGTGAAAACTTGAGACTGAGCGGTTAAAGTCAAGGTCCAAAGCAAAAACAGAGTGTGCTGAAGAACCCTGGACACCTCTAATTGGGGACTTTAGCAAAGCTGAGTCACAATCTAAAAAGGTTCACCCAATTATGTGTCTGTGGCATTTATGTATCCGGTGGTAATACTGGAAAACAAAGTGCTTAGGGCCACGGTCAAGACTCATAAAGTAGCTGTGTTCAAGAATCAACATACTGAACTAGGAGAATCAATAACACTATCAGAACTCTGAGTTCCTATAGATGCCAATCATTCTAAACTTCAAAGGATAAAGGACGACCCAGTGCACTTGCTGGTTAGTTGTATCGAAGTTGTGACAAATCATGAATTAAGATTAGAGCACCAAGTTTTTGGAGCCATTACCAGGGATCACAATTTCGTGCACCACGTGTGCACAGGTTTAAAATTTTGCAGGGTTGTACGTGCACACAAGGCTGTGCATGCGCACATACTAGAAATCTCAAAACTCTGCAACTTAGCTGAATTTCAGATTTTCAACACCAACTTTGAATGATCATAACTTCCTCTACAAAATTTCAAATCTTTCAAACTTTATATCGTTTCGAAGAGTTTTTAATAAACTTTAATTCTAAACCAAATTTCAACCAAACCGAGGCAAAATTTATGATCAGACAAAGTTCACCAAAAACCCACTTTTACCAAACTTCACAATTTTCACAATTTCTTATAAAACAAAACCAAAACCATACCAAACCATTCCAAACTTCCTTTTCCAGCACACTCTACCCTTTTAAATCACAATTCAGCATTCTCAATCATCAAATACCACATATATGATACTAAGGTCAATTTTCCACTAACATCTTCACCAATCATTAGTTTGTTCCCATCACTTATCATCATCAATTCCATTCATACATTATATCCATATCCAACAACACACAATCATTCAAGTCATCAAACATCATACTTAAACATCATTATTTCTCAAGATAACATTACCAATTCAACATGCATTTTCAAGTAAAACATCATCAACAACCATAAAATTCCAACCTATCCTATTCCCTATAGGTCACTAGCCTAAGTGTCCATGAATATTATGTACTACATAGAGGAAACCGAAACCATACCTTGGCCAATTCAATATATGCACCAAAACCCAAAATGAGCACAAGCAAGCTCTCAACTCCAAACCAAGCTTTCAATTCCACTTCAACAAGCACCAATATGTTCCAATGGCTCCCAAACTCACAATAATCAAACTATATATGCATAAACCATCACAAATCAACCTAGGGTTCCATTTAAACATAATATCACAAGGGTTTAGTGTCTCTTACCTTTTCCAATAGTTTTGATAGCCAAAATTCAATGCTAAGCAAGGATTAGAGTGAACCTAAACATCCAAAATCACAAAAACTTACTTAATCAAAAGCCCTAAATACCCGAAATTTTGAGAAGAAGAACTAAAGGGATTTCGAGCTTTGCTTACCAGTTTCTTATATGGGTTTTGTAGAGCTCTTCACAAGGAACGCATAGCCGCTGACGGCACACAAATTGGAGCACCGTAGCTCGAGATATCGCGAGTTGAAGTGAGGAGTGAATAGTGTCAATGGGGTTTTCTTCTTCTTCCCCCCTCTCTTCTCAATTATATTGTGTGTGTGTGTTTAATGATGAATGGGTTCATTAATGAGCCCTTATATATGTTGGACTTGGGCCCAACTTGGGTCCGGTCCAATCCGTTAGCGTTTTTAGCCCGTTTGGCCTAACTTCGGGCCAAACCTTTAAAATTAACACCCAGTTTTCCATTTCTAATGTTTTTCTAAAGTTTATGACGGTTTTCACTTTTTCTCGTGCGGTATCGGGCTAACTTGAACCGGTTGAATTGGTTCGACTGTCGGTTCTTGATTTTTCACAGTTTTTCACAGAAAATACATTTTCTGACTCGGAAAGACCTACTGAGTCTGAAAATCACATTTAAATCGTCAAATTCTCATACTAACTTTTTGGATTCTATTTTGGGTCAATATAATCACTTAATTAACCGGTAATTAGTTGCAGTTCTTACAAGACGTTTTGTTGATTGCATATGTATCACGTTTTGTTCATGAAATGAATTAATTTCGGTTCAGTGAGCTTCTAATTTTTGTTTTACCACTTTAATTTAGTTCGGTTCGGTGGTGTCTGTCAGTTTGGTTGATTTAATTGTTAGTGTCTTGTTCTTGCTTATATTTTTCTCCAGTATAAATTCGATGTGTTTGTCTGTCTTACAAAAAAAATGAAATCGAGAAAACACCCATAATAAAAAGAAAACAACCGCAAAGGGTGGCAAAAACACAAGCCCAATCTGACGAGGAGTAAGTTTCTTGAATCATATTTTCTTTTATTGATACTTACGTTTTAGGTTCCTTGATACTTATTTTATGAACTTTCAAAACTGAACAAGCAAAAGACAATGTTGCAGAAAGAAGAAAACGATCATTGGAGACGATAAGAGAAAAGAGATCAAAGAAAAGAAATGATGGAGCTCAGTCAGCAAACATTGCTCCGAATCAGTTTGACTCACCAGAGGCACAAAATGAATTCTCTCAGACGTAAGACTCAGTTTATTATTCCTGAGTTCTTTTTCCTTCTTTGCTTACTTTTTCTACAACCTTTTCTAATTTCTCTAGATTCAATTACTAATATTTATTTATCTTTCTTAGAGTACCAATTGTAAATTTGGACAGCGAGCAAGTCTTACAGACTCAAGGAAGCTCTACACCTTCTGTAAATGCCGCGAGCAATACCAGGTAAATTGGTTCATTGTATATTGTACTTTCAGTTCAGTGGTTGCCCAAAAATGAATTTAATGTGTTTCTAGACCTCTGCTTTTAATCTTGATTTCTAATTTTAATTTGTTATCTTTTTTTAGTAAAAATACCCCGAAAAGCCTGGTAAAATATTTTAGAAAAAAGAAAATCTACCCAAGAAAGAGTTTTAAAACTCCACCAATGTAAGTTAAAAATATTTATGTTACTCTTTTAGATTTTGGTAATAATTTTTGTTTAAGTAATCACAAGGAAAATGTGTTTAAATGTCACTAGAGCTACACCTAATTCTGAGCTACAAATCGTTGAGTTTTGACAAGAAACTCGTTCTCAACCTTTGGAAATGTGAGTTTTTCAATGTGAAAATTCCTATTTTTCAAAACAAATTCTAATTATTCAACATTAACTTTATCCTTGTTTACATTCCTTAGACATCGTCTTGCATTGTCTCTTCCAAGTTCTGTTCAGGAAGAGTTGATCAGAGATGACTTCATCCATGTCCCTTCTGTTGATGTGTAAGTTTTACTGCTTATATAAATACCGATAATATTTACTGCTTATACATGGTTTAATTATGGTTCAGTTGAAACCAGAAATAAATTCAATGTGTTATTGTCATTGGACTCTATTCTGTTTCTTACAGCTGCCCTCCAGAACCCAGAAAGCAGGGTGTTACGGTATCTCTTACGAGTTCTGTAATTGAAGACTTAATCAAAGATGACTATGTCTATGAAATTTCTGATGAAGAGTAAGTTTCACATAAAAATTCTTTTTATTAATTTTAATGGTATAGGATAATAGTTCTGGTTTGTTATTGAATTGTTTTCTGTTTAATGCAACAGCCCCGCCAAACAACAACAGCAACAATCCCAAGAAACTCCGGTGGCATGACAAACAGAAAAAGAAGGACCTGTTAATGTGTAAGCATAAAATTCTTTAATATTATTTTTGTTTAATATCATTTTGGTTCACTATAAGTTTGGATTTAGGTGCACTATTTGTTTGGATTTTGGTTCACTATATTGATTAATATCATTTTTGTTAAATATCAATGTTAAATATGATAACAGTTTAGGATAATTATTGAAATATTTACTGTTTAATGCAACAGATCTCTGGAACATCAACAACAGCCCGCGAAGAACCAACAGCGCAACAATCCAAACAAGAAGCACCTGTTGATGTGTAAGTTTTACTGCTTATATAAATACTGATAATGTTTACTGCTTATACATGGTTTAATTATGGTTCAGTTGAAACCAAAAATAAATTCAATGTGTTCTTATCTTTGGACTCTCTTCTGTTTCTTACAGTTGCCCTCCAGAACCCGAAAATCAGGGTGTTACGGTGTCTTTTACGAGTTCTGTTATTGAAGAGTTTTTCAAAGATGACTATGTCTATGAAGTTTCTGATGAAGAGTAAGTTTCACATAATTTTTTTATTAATTTTAATGGTATAGGATAATAATTTTGGGTTGTTATTGAACTGTTTTCTGTTTAATGCAACAGCCCTGCCGAAGAACAACAGCAACAATCTCAAGAACCTCTGGTGGCACAGCAATCAGAAAAAGAAGCACCTGTTAATGTGGAAGCATAAAATTCTTTAATATCATTTTTCTTTAATATCATTTCAGTTCACTATAAGTTTGGATTTAGGTTCACTATTAGTTTGGATTTCGGTTCACTATAATGATTAATATCATTTTTGTTTAATATCATTGTTAAATATCTATCATCTTGCAATGCTGCTCAACCTAGGCAAAGGGAAGATGAAAGGCCTTCCTTTAACCTTGGGATAAGTCCACTAGCATCTCAACCAACTCAGCCTTCTCAACCGAGTGTTTCACAGCTTGAAATCCTGGAAGAGTCAGTGGTAGATGCTGGAGTGACAGCAGCATTAAAGTTTGCTAAAGCAACAACTTTAGAGCCGACCTTACCAGCTGCTGAAGTTTACAAAACCCCGGAGAAAAAGATAAAAATCACGAACGAGTTGATTGAAAAGTGTTATCATTGGATGACACATGTGAAAAAGACAAGAGATGGTAGCAATGAATATAATGAAATATTCGTCTTGAAACATGAGGCACTTTACGAGGGTTTAAGAGAATATTTTATGTCTCTAATGCCCAAAGAACATGTGCATGTCATGGTAAATTCTTTGCCAGTTAATGATTTTTCTAAACACTCTTATATAGTATATCTCATAAATTTTCATCCTGTAGGTGGTTAGTATACACAGCATGATTCTCAACCAAAGAAAAGTTCGCCGGTATCAGGAATAAATATACATTGTGCTGCTGGATATTGTGGTAAGCTAAATTTCTTATTCACTACTGATTACTTTTCGGTTCGGTGGGAATGTTAATATTGATTCACCTGATTGTTATGTATTTTGTTGAGTTCTTTTGCATGAAATGAACTTTTCTCTTGATGATTGAATGTTTTTCAAGTATTATTCTTTTTTTGGTGCAGTGCAAATGTTATTTAACTGATATTCTTTTTGAAGAATTTTATGTTGGTAACACATGGTGAGTCCTACACTGATAAAAGGACAAACAAGGCCTACCGGTTTGATATTGAACAGTATGCCCACCACCGCCAGTTTCTTGACAAAAGAAAACTTGCATCACATCCATTTGTAAGTTGTAATTTCTAAAAATTCTTCAATAATTCTCTTGTTTGCTATTGTTTTGACTGAAATATTTTATTATTTTTCCAAACTTCAGCTATTTGTGCCAATTTGCAATGGAGCGCATTGGTTGTTGTGGATTGCCAATGTCAACAAAAAGAAATTCTATGTGCTTGACCCTGTCAATAAGCTGCCAGAAGCAGAGTATATCCTACTAAATGGTCACGCACAAAGTAAGAATCTTTCTCTTCTATAGTGCTATTTTTAATATGTTTTATTTTGTATACTATTAATCGTATTAAACTCAATTCTTGCTTAGCTATGATTGTGGAATATACGTCATGAAATGACTCGAAACAATTGATCCATAAAAGATCAAAAGTGAGAAGAGATATAAATATAGAGTTTGGACACAAGTTAGTACTTTCTAAATTTATAAACTTCTTTCTTTTCTTATTTCAATTGGGTTCATTTTTTATGTAACTAATTCCTTTCAATTGAAATGTAGGAAGAGATTGATAGCTTCAGGTACCAATATGGTCCACACATTTTGTTGCATGAAATGAACAAGATCAGAGACCAGGTGATTTGGGAATCTGAAGCAATAATATTCCCAAAGTCATCTGTTGCCCTCTCCAACCCTTACTAAAAATCCACATCTAGGGATTTAGATAGTAAATAGCATATACTATAATTGACTGGTTGTAATTAACAATATTTTGTTTAACTTGTTTAAAAAGTAAAAAGTGCTTACTTCAAATGTATATATGTCAATATTAATCTAAATGTTAATGTTAATATTTATATTTGATTCAAGATGGATTACTCATCTGAGATTTAATTTATATATCTGTTGGAACTGTCTGGCTGCTATTTTATTCCAGGTTCTCAGTGATTGCAATCACTGTATTTACCAATACATTACGAACACCAAAAGAACATAGTGAACCGAAATTAATACACTGGGTGAACTGAAAGGTTGCAAACACACTGAACCCTTAAACCCTGAACCCCTAAACCCTAAGCCCTAAACTCTAAACCCTAAACACTAAACACTAAACCCTGAACCCTAAACCCATAAACCCAAAATCCCTAAAACCCTAAACCCCCAAAACCCTAAAACCCTAATCCCTAAAACTCTAAAACCCTAAATCTCTAACCTTAAACCCTAAATCCTGAACCCTAAACCTTGAACCCTGAACCCCTAAACCCTAAACCTCTAAAACCTTCACCCATAAAACCTAAACCCTAAACCCTATGTTAATATTTATATTTGATTCAAGATGGATTACTCATCTGAGATGTTAATTTATATATCTATTGGAACTGTTTGGCTGCTATTTTATTCCAGATTCTCAGTGATTGCAATCACTATATTTACCAATACATTACGAACACCAAAAGAACATAGTGAACCAAAATTAATACACTGGACCGAAAGTTGCAAACACACTGAACCTCTAAACCCTGAACCCTAAAACCCAAAATCCTAAACCCTAAACCATGAACCCCTAAACCCTAAACCCTTAAAACCCTAAAAACCCTAACCCTTAAACCCTAAATTCTATGTTAATATTTATATTTGATTCAAGATGGATTACTCATATGAGATGTTAATTTATATATCTATTGGAACTGTCTAGCTACTGTTTTATTCCAGGTTCTCAGTGATTGCAATAACTGTATTTACCAATACATTACGAACACCAAAAGAACACAGTGAACCGAAATTAATTCACTGGGCGAACCGAAAGTTGCAAACACACAGAACCCCTAAACCCTGAACCCTAAATCCTAAACTTTAAACCCTGAACCCTGAACCCCTAAACCCTAAGCCCTAAACACTAAACCCTAAACTCTAAACACTAAACCATAAACCCTGAACCTATAAACCCTAAAACCCTAAATCCTAAACCCTAAACCCTAAACCCTAAATCCTAAACCCTAAACACCTAAACCCTAAACCCCCTAAAACCCTAAAATCCTAACCCCTAAACCCCTAAAACCCTAAACCTTAAACCTTGAACCCTAAACCCCTAAATCCTAAACACTTAACCCTAAACCCTGAACCCTGAACCCTAAACCCTGAATCCTGAACCCTGAACCCTGAACCCCTAAACCTAAACCCTGAACCCTGAACCCCTAAACACGAAATCCTAAATCCTATACCATAAACCCTGAACCCTAAACACTGAACCCTGAACTCTGAACCCTGAACCCATAAACCCTAAACCCCTAAAGCCCTAAACCCTAAACCCTAAACCCTAAACCCTAAAAATCCATCCAAGAAAGAGTTTTAAAACTCCACCAATGTAACTAAATATTTATGTTACTCTTTTAGATTTTTTTTAATAATTTTTATATAATTAATCACACGGAAAATGTAACTAGCACTACACCTGATTCCTGTTTCTCAAAACAAATTCTAATTATTCAACTTAGAAATTAATACACTGGACGAATCGAAAAGCTGCATATATTAATATAGAATTTCACAAAAAAAGTGACTATTCATTAAAGACTAACAATAGTCAGAAATTAACCCTGCTATAACCATGGTGAACTGAAATTTGCTCATGGGTGAACAAAAATTTACATTAATAAAAGCTAAAACTTGTACAATCCTCTCTTGGATAATTCATATCTGGTGCATTGTAAAGAGTGGAGCTTGACTAAATCGATGATCCGGAGTCTAAAAGGTTCAACTACAAAAGACATAATTAATTGTATATTAGCAAAATGAATAATAATTGAATTTTTAACTAATCAAAAGCAAGTCAATTTTACCTCGCTTGGAGTTGTCTTTTTCTTTTTCTTCATGGCATTTGAGATCTTTTTTTCCAGGTTTGATCCAAGTCTGTTCTTGGGCCGACCTCTTGTTTTGACACGTGGTGGGCTTTGAAGGTCATTCACATTGCTTAATTTTGCTTCTTCGTGGGTTAAAAAACTTTTCCCTTTGCTTCTCTCTTGATATTCTTCCATCTCCGCCATGACCTTGTCAAATGCTCGGTGTAGAATTCCGGTCAACTCTTCAGACTCGGATGCAAATTCTCATATATTGTGCGACTAAAACACCAATTCGTCAAATCTCTTACTTCTCGGCTTTAGTAGAGGTTCATCTTGGTTGCTCTTGATGTGTGTATGCCACTGATGAGCGGATAATTTATACCCTTTTTGGCATTGTTTTTACATAGTTTTTAGTATATTTTAGTTACTTTTTATTATATTTTTATTAGCTTTTATTCAAAAATCACATTGCCAGACTTTAATACGAGTTGTGTATTTTTTTGTGATTTCAGGTATTTTCTGGCTGAAATTGAGCGACCTGAGCAAAAATCTGATTCAGAGGCTGAAAAAGGAGTGCAGATGCTATTGGATTCTGACCCTCCTGCACTCAAAGTGAATTTTCTGGAGCTACAGAAGCCCAATTGGCGCGCTCTCAATTGCGTTGGAAAGTAGACATCCTGGGCTTTCCAGCAATATATAATAGACCATACTTTTCTTGAGATTTGATGTCCCAAACTGGCATTCAAAGCCAGCCTAAAACTTTCAGGCGTAAAACACCCAAACTGGCATCAGAATTGGAGTTAAACGCCCAAACTGGCAGCAAAGTTGGGGTTTAACTCCAGGAATAGCCTATGCACGTGTAAAGCTCAATGCTTAGCCCAAGCACATACCAAGTGGGCCTCGGAAGTAGATTTCTGCACTATCTGCACTTAGTTACTCATTTTCTGTAAACCTAAGTTACTAGTTTAGTATAAATAGCACTTTTTACTATTGTATTCACATCCATCTTTGATAGACGATCTCTGGACATTTAGTCCTTAGACCATTGTTCACGTTTGGAGGCTGGCCTCACGGCCATGCCTAGACTATTTTCACTTATGTATTTTCTACGGTGGAGTTTCTACACCCCATAGATTAAGGTGTGGAGCTCTGCTGTTCTTCATGAATTAATACAAGTACTATTGTTTTTCTTTCAATTCACGCCTACTTCTTCTCCAAGATATACTCTTGTTCTTAATTCAGTAAACTCAGAATGAAGGGGTGACCCGTGACAATCACCCAATCTTCGTTACTCGCTTAGCCAAGATCCGCGTGCCTGACAACCACAAAGCAGTCTACATGATGTTCAACGTAGTCATTCGACGACAACCGGAGTATATTCTCTTGGATATCTAATACACGAACCAAGTCCGTGAGATTAGTATCTTCGTGGTATAAGCTAGAATCATTGGCAGCATTCCTGGGATCCGGAAAGTCTAAACCTTATCTGTGGTATTCCGAGTAGGATCCGGGAAGGGATGACTGTGACGAGCTTCAAACCTGTGAATGTTAGGCGCAGTGACAGTGTGCAAAAAGATCAATGGATTCTATTTCGACGCTAGCGGGAACCGACAGATGATTAACCATGCGGTAGCTGTGCCTGGTATTTTTCATCCGAGACGAGAAATCCGACAGTTGATTAGCCGTGCAAAAACCGTAGAGGACCATTTTCACTGAGAGAATCTTACAGCTTGCAATGGAAGGGAGCACACATGGTTGGAAGAAGGCAATAGAAAAGCAGAGGTTTAGAAGCAACAAAGCATCTCCAGACGCTTATCTGAAATTCCCACCAATGAATTACATAAGTAACTTTATCTTATTTTATGTTTTATTTATATTTTAATTATCAAAACCTCATAACCATTTGAATCCGCCTGACTGAGATTCACAAGATGACCATAGCTTGCTTCAAGTCGGCAATCTCCGAGGGATCGACCCTTACTCACGTAAGGTCTTTTACTTGGACGACCCAGTGCACTTGCTGGTTAGTTGTGCGGAGATGTGAAAAGTGTGAATCACGATTTCCCCACACCAAGTTTTTGGCGCCGTTGCTGGGGATTGTTCAAGTTTGGACAACTGACGGTTCATCTTCTTGCTTAGATTATGTAATTTTATTTTTAAGTTTTTATTTTTATTTTTGAAAAAAATTCAAAAAAAAAATTTTGTTCTTTAGAATTTTTAAGAATGAATTCCAGAGTTTCATGAGATATGTTGTGATGCGTGAGCATCTTTCCTATCTTTTCCTAGTGAATTTGCATCTAATTTTTTGAGTTTAATAAAGAATTAATTATCTTTTAGCCAATATGGATGCTACTTTGAGTCTTTTGAAATTTTGTTTATTTTAGGTAGCATTCGGCTGGATTTGATGGAGTTTCTACAGCACAAGAACCAAAGGAGATGGCAGCAAGGAGCGACGCATACGCATGACTGACGCGTGCGTGTGATTTGGAGCTTTCCATGGTGATGCGTGCGCGTGACTGACGCGTATGCGTGATTTGAAGATATGCTCAGCGACGTGTATGCGTGACTAACGCGTACGCGTGACACGCGGAAAAAGGCCATCGACGCGTATGCGTGATTGACGCGTACGCGTGACATGCACCACGTGCAGAAAACGCAGAAAAATGTTGGGGGCGATTTCTGGGCTGTTCTGACTCAGTTTTTAAGCCCAGAAAGCACAGATCAGAGGCTGCAGAGTGAAGGAAACAAGTGGTCCCCACCCATCAACTGAAGACTTGTTAATTAATTCTAATTTAAAATTCAAATATTATTTTTAGGAAAAGATATTATTTTAGTTTTAAGAAGATAGATTTTAAATTAATTAGGATTAGATATAAAAAGGGATGCCAACAGGGTGGTTCCAAGACAACATTATTCCATTCCAATTTACAATCCTAGTTTTCTACTCTGAACCACGAGCAACTAATCCTCCATTATTAAGGTTAGGAGCTTTGTCTATTTGTATGGATTGATTTTATTGCTTTTTCTATTTTAATTCATGTATGGATTTATAATTTAAGAATTGTTTTCGCTCTTTATCTTATGAATTTGGGTGGAACAGAAGTATGTCCCTCTTTCTATTTAAGTTCTTGTATAACTTGGAAAAGCTCTTTACTTGAACAATAGTTTGAAAACATATTCTCCTAAATTTTAATTATCTGGATTTAACGGGATACGTGATATATAATCCTTTTATTTTTTTGGGTAATTAGAGTTTTTGTGGCATATAAACTGGAATTTGATCATCACCCTCTAATTAGGAATTAATTGACCAAGGAATTGGCTGTTGATGAATTTTAGGGGAGACTAGAAAGGTCTAAGGAATTAGAGTCTAGTCACATATAGTTTGCTATAAATTAAATCCTGCATGATTAAAATAGTTAGTAAGAAAAGTTAATCCGGAAGAATAGATAACTCTAAAACCTTAACTGCCTTCTCCATACTTTACTCCCAATCTATTTACTTTACTATTTTACTTTCTGTACGATTGTTTAATGCTCTTTGAATATTCAAACACTCTTTTCTGTTTGTCTAACTAAGCCAATTAATCAATCGTTGTTGCTTAGTCCTTCAATCCTCGTGGGATCGACCCTCACTCACCTGAGGTATTACGACCCTGTGCACTTGCCGCTTAGTTTGTGGTTAGAAATTTCGCACTAAGTTTTTGGCGCCGTTGCCGGGGATTGATAATGATTAACAACTATCAGTTGTTTGATTGCTTAGATTAGGTGTTTTAGTTCTAATTTTAATTAAATTTTCTTTATTTTTGAAAAATTTTTTTATAGCACTAATATTTTTCCTTAATTTCTGAATTTAAGTTTGGTGTCACCTAGTTAATTTTATTTTAATTTTCTTGTTTATCTTTCCTGTTAATTTTCGAAAATTTCTATTTAATTTTAGTTATTATTTTCGAAATTTATTTATTTATTTTATTTTGTATTTTTATTTTATTATTTTACACAAGATACCTCACTAGGACTTCTCTATACTCTGACATAGAGAATCCCATCTTTTTGTGTTTCCTGTTTGTTTATGCGCAGGAACAGAAACAAGGAACCTCTGTTAGACTTTGATCCAGAACCTGAAAGGACTTGTAGGCAACATTTACAACAAGCAAGACTTTGCAAGGTTACAGAATCCACTATGGATCACAATAATGCTGTTAATGCCAATGTGGTAAATCTGAATGGGATGATCAACAAAGGAGAGTGCTTGGCTCTTATTCTACCCCTACTGCGGATCTTTATGGAAAAAGCATTGTGGTGCTTCCTATAGCTGCGAACAACTTTGAGTTGAAGCCACAATTGGTCACCCTGGTGCAACAAAAACTGCTAGTATCATGGTCTTTTCCACGAAGACCCAAATCAATTTATTTCTGATTTTCTGCAGATATGCGATACTATGAAGACAAATGGAGTGAACCCAGAGGTGTACAGACTCATGCTCTTCCTTTTTGCTCTGAGGGATAAAGCAAAGCTATGGCTAGATTCCCAACCAAAGGAGAGTTTGAATACTTGGGAAAAGGTTGTTACTGAGTTTCTCACTAAATTTTCCCACCAAAGAAGCTGACTAAGCTTAGATTGGAGGTTCAAACCTTCAGGCAGAAGGAGGGTGAAACTCTTTATGAAGCTTGGGAGAGATACAAGCTACTGACTAGGCAATGCCCTCTGAACATGTTCTCCAAATGGACCCAACTAGATATCTTTTATGAAGGCTTGGGTGAGATGTCCAAGATGAGCTTAGATACCTCTGCAGGTGGTTCATTGCACAAGAAGAAGATACCAGAAGAGACTATTGAGCTTATTGAATTGGTTGCTAACAACCAATATTTATACTCATCTAACAGGAATACTGTGAACTCTAAGACCTCTCAGAAGAGAGGCGTGTTGGAAGTAGAAGCTGTGAATGCTCTTCTTACTCAGAACAAGCTTATGTCTCATCAAATAAATCTACTTACTTAACAGATGGGTGGCATGCAAGTCTCAGCTATCAACACCCAAAATCCACCTCAAGAGGCCTCCTATGACATGGCAGGTAATTTTGTAAAAGATGATAATCATGATTATGCTCAACCTTCTTCTGAACAGGTAAATTACCTGGGGAGTGGTCCTAGGAATCCCAACAATAATCCATATTCGAAGACATACAATCAGGGACGATGGAGAAATCATCCAAATTTTGGGTGAAGAGACCAACCTCAGAGACCTCAGAACTTCAACAATAATTCCCAGGGCGGCTTTCAACAGAACAATTACAATAACCTCCATTTTCAGTCTCAGCAACAACAA
>NC_029786.2:73798567-73802061 GCF_000816755.2 Arachis ipaensis | reverse complement strand
GAAAACTCTAAATCCCAAGAAGATTCCAATTGGGAGATGATGAGGAGTTTTATGCAAGAAACCAAAGCCTCTATTAGAAACTTGGAGGTGCAAATGGGCCAACTGAGCAAGCAAATACCTGAGAGGTCTGCAAGTACATTTCCAGGTGATACAGTGGTGAACCCAAGAAAAGATTGCAAGGCTATTCAATTGAGAAGTGGTAAAACAGCTGGCTCTGAGACAAAGGCCAATGAAGAGCTAGTTGAAAAGGAAGCTCCAAAGGAAAAGAAGGAAGAAGTGGAGCACGCCCCTCCAAAGCGTGCAGACAACCCATTCCCTGACTCTCTTGACACTTATCCTACATTGCCAAAGGCTCCTGAATACAAGCCAAAAATGCCATATCCTCAGAGACTTCAAAAGGATTCCAAAGAAAAGTAATTCTCTAAATTTTTAGATGTCTTCAAGAAGCTACAAATCAACATTCCTTTTGCAGAGGCTCTTGAGCAAATGCCCCTTTATGCTAAATTTATGAAAGAATTGTTGACTAACAATAGGAATTGGAAGGAGCAAGAAACCGTGGTGTTAACCAAGGAATGCAGTGCTATTATTCAACATAAACTTCCTGAGAAAATGCAAGATCTAGGGAGCTTTGTGATTCCTTGCACCATTGGAGATGTCACCATTCAGAGAGTTTTATGTGATCTTGGAGCTAGCATCAATCTCATGCCAATTTCAGTGATGAAAAAGCTTCAAATTGAAGAGGTAAAACCCACTCGTATTTCTCTTCAACTTGCTGATCTTTCTATTAAATTACCTGTGGGTGTTGTTGAGGATTTACTTGTGAAAGTAGGACCATTTATTTTTCCTACTGATTTTGTTATATTAGACATGGAAGAGGAGGTAAAACCCTCTATTATACTTGGTAGACCCTTTTTAGCTATAGGTAGAGCTCTGATTAATGTGCAAAAGGGTGAATTAACCCTAAGGGTCAATGAAGAATAGGTGGTCCTAAATGTTTTTGAAGCCCTCAAGCACCCTAATGATTCTGAGGGGTGTATGAAAATAGATGTTATTGAACCACTTGTTCAAGAAGTACTGGAAGCTGAGGTACTTGATGATGTTTTGGATTCTATTTCTGAATATGAATTAGTTGAAGTTGATGATTCACCACCCCAAAAAGAGTTGATGAACACGCCAATAAAGGAGGAGGAAGTCCCCAAGCTTGAGCTCAAACCTTTACCTCCTTCTCTGAAATATGTGTTCTTGGGTGAAAATGATTTCTATCCAGTGATTATTAGCTCTTCCCTGAAGCCTGAAGAGGAAGAGGTGCTTATTTCAGTGCTCAGGAGTCATAAAAATCACAGGATGGAGAATGTGTATAGACTACAGGAGGCTCAACACTGCTACAAGGAAGGATCATTTCCCTTTGCCTTTCATTGATCAGATGCTTGAGAGGTTAGCTGGTCATGCATTTTATTGCTTTCTAGATGGCTATTCTGGATATAACCAAATTGTAGTGGACCCTCAAGATCAAGAGAAGACAGCATTCACATGCCCCTTTGGAGTATTTGCCTACAGAAGAATGCCTTTTAGACTTTGCAATGCTCCAACTTTTCAAAGGTGTATGCTTTCAATTTTTTCTGATATAGTTGAAAAGTTTATTGAGGTATTTATGGATGACTTTTCTGTCTTCGGTAATTCTTTTGAATCCTGCCTTAAGCATTTATCTCTTGTCTTGAAATGGTGTCAAGAATCAAACCTTGTTTTAAATTGGAAAAAATGTCATTTTATGGTTACAAAATGTATTATTCTTGGATCCTGGATTTCAAGTAAGGGAATTGAAGTTGATAGAGCAAAAGTGGAGGTAATTGAAAAATTACCACCACCAACTAATGTTAAGGCAGTCAGAAGTTTCTTGGGTCATGCAGGATTTTATAAAAGATTTATAAAGGATTTTTCTAAAATTGCTAAACTTTTAAGCAACCTGTTAGTTGCTGATGTTCCTTTTATCTTTGATTCTGATTGTCTGCATGCTTTTGAAACTCTGAAAGCAAACCTTACCTCTGCTCCCATTATAGCTCCCCCTGACTGGGATTTACCATTTGAATTAATGTGTGGTGCTAGTGATTTTGCTATAGGAGCTGTTTTAGGACAGAGGCATGATAAGCTCGTACATGTCATTTATTATGCCAGTCGTGTGCTAAATGATGCTCAAAAGAATTACACAACTACAGAAAAGGAATTATTAGTTGTTGTGTATGCTGTTGATAAGTTTAGGTCCTAATTACTTGGTTCTAAGGTTATTGTTTATACTGATCATGCTACTTTGAAGTACCTTCTAACCAAGCAGGATTCTAAACCAAGATTAATAAGATGGGTGTTGCTCCTTCAAGAGTTTGATATTGAGATAAAAGATAGAAAAGGGTAAAAAAATCAAGTGGCTGACCATCTTTCCAAAATTGAGCCTAAAGCAGGAGTTTAACCACCCACAGCTGTGACTGAGACGTTTTCGAATGAGAAATTGTTCCTCATTCAGCAGGCTCCATGGTTTGCAGACATTGCAAATTATAAGGCCATGAATTTTATCCCAAGGGAGTACAGTAGGCAACAAGTAAAGAGCCATTGACTGATGCCAAGTACTACATTTGGGAGGAACCATACTGGTGCAGGAAATTGTGATCATCAATGGCGCCAACAACTTGGTACGCACAATTGTAATCTCAACTCTTTATCACAACTCCGCACAACTAACCAGCAAGTGCACTGGGTCGTCCAAGTAATAAACCTTACGCGAGTAAGGGTCGATCCCACGGAGATTGTCGGCTTGAAGCAAGCTATGGTCATCTTGTAAATCTCAGTCAGGCGGATTCAAATGGTTATGGATGATTGATAATTAAAAGATGAATAAAACATAAAATAAAGATAGAGATACTTATGTAATTCATTGGTGAGAATTTCAGAGAAGCGTATGAAGATGCTTTGTTCCTCCTGAACCTCTGCTTTCCCATTGTCTTCTTCCAATCATTCATACTCCCTTCCATGGAAAGCTTTATGTTGGGCATCACCGTTGTCAATGGCTACTTCCCGTCCTCTCAGTGAAAATGTTCCAAATACGCTGTCACCGCACGGCTAATCATCTGTCGGTTCTCGATCATGTTGGAATAGGATCCATTGATCCTTTTGCGTCTGTCACACGGCCAACAATCGCGAGTTTGAAGCTTGTCACAGTCATCCCTTCCCAGATCCTACTCGGAATACCACAGACAAGGTTTAGACTTTCCGGATCTCAAGAATGACCGCCAATAATTCTAGCCTATACCACGAAGGTTCTAATCTTAGATTAGCAACCCAAGAGATACACATTCAAGCTTGTTTGCATGTAGAACGGAAGTGGTTGTCAGGCACGCGTTCATAGGTGAGAATGATGATGAGTGTCACGAATCATCACATTCATCAAGTTGAAGAACGAGTGTATATCTTAGAGAAGAAGTAGGCGTGAATTGAATAGAAAAACA
>NC_029786.2:73781667-73798435 GCF_000816755.2 Arachis ipaensis | reverse complement strand
CACATGTAGAGACTTTTCTTGGAGTTAAACGCCAGCTTTGGTGCCAGTTTGGGCGTTTAACTCCAGCTTTTGTGCCAGTTCTGGCATTTTGACGCCAGAATTCTTAAGCTGACTTGAAACGCCAGTTTGGGCCATCAAATCTTGGGCAAAGTATGGACTACTATATATTGCTGAAAAGCCCAGGATGTCTACTTTCCAATGCAATTGAAAGCGCGCCAATTGCATTCTTGTAGCTCCAGAAAATCCACTTCGAGTACAGGGAGGTCAGAATCCAACAGCATCTGCAGTCCTTTTTCAGCCTCTGGATCAGATTTTTGCTCAGGTCCCTCAATTTCAGCCAGAAAATACCTGAAATCACAGAAAAACACACAAACTCATAGTAAAGTCCAGAAATGTGATTTTTAAAAAAAAACATAATAAAAACGAACTAAAACATACTAAAAACATACTGAAAACAATGCCAAAAAGCGTATAAATTATCCGCTCATCACAACACCAAACTTAAATTGTTGCTTGTCCCCAAGCAACTGAAAATCATATAGGATAAAAAGAATAGAATGTACAATGAATTTCAAAAACATCTATGAAGATCAGTATTAATTAGATGAGCGGGGCATTTTAGCTTTTTGCTTCTGAACAGTTTTGGCATCTCACTTTATCCCTTGAAGTTCAGAATGATTGGCATCTATAGGAACTCAGAATCCAGATAGTGTTATTGATTCTCTTAGTTAAGTATATTGATTTTTGAACACATCTACTTTATGAGTCTTGGCCGTGACCCTAAGCATTTTGTTTTCTAGTATTACCACCGGATACATAAATTCCATAGACACATAACTGGGTGAACCTTTTCAGATTGTGACTCAGCTTTGCTAGAGTCCCCAATTAGAGGTGTCCAGAGCTCTTAAGCACACTCTTTTTGCTTTGGACCACGAATTTAACCGCTCAGTCTCAAGTTTTCACTTGTCACCTTCACGCCACAAGCACATGGTTAGGGACAGCTTGGTTTAGCCGCTTAGGTCAGGATTTTATTCCTGTGGGCCCTCCTATCCACTGATGCTCAAAGCCTTGGATCCTTTTTATTTTACCCTTGCCTTTTAGTTTAAAGGGTTATTGGCTTTTTCTGCTTGCTTTTTCTTTTTCTTTTTTTTTTGTATTCACTGCTTTTTCTTGCTTCAAGAACCAATTTGATGATTTTTCAGATTACCAATAACATTTCTCCTTTTTCTATCATTCTTTCAAGAGCCAACATTTTTAACATTCATAAACAATCAAATTCAAAAGACATATGCACTGTTCAAGCATTCATTCAGATAACAAAAAGTATTGCCACCACATCAAAATAATTAAACTGCTTTAAAATTCAAAATTCATGTATTTCTTATTCTTTTTCAATTAAAACATTTTTCATTTTAAGAAAGGTGATGGATTCATTTTCATAGCTTTAAGGCATAGACACTTAGACACTAGTGATCATGTAATAAAGATACAAACATAAATAGACATAAGGCATATTTTTTGAAAAAAAAAACAGAAAATAAAGAACAAGGAAATTAAGGAACGGGTCCACCTTAGTGATGGCGGCTTGTTCTTCCTCTTGAAGATCTTATGGAGTGCTTGAGCTCCTCAATGTCTCTTCCTTGCCTTTGTTTCTCCTCTCTCATGGTTTTTTGGTCTTCTCTAATTTCATGGAGGAAGATGGAATGCTCTTGGTGCTCCACCCTTAGTTGTCCCATGTTAGAACTTAATTCTCCTAGGGAGGTGTTGATTTGCTCCCAATAGTTTTGTGGAGGAAAATGCATCCCTTGAGGCATGTCAGGGATTTCATGATGAGGAATTTCCTCATGCTCATGGTGAGGTTCTCTTATTTGCTCCATCCTTTTCTTAGTGATGGGCTTATCCTCATCAATGAGGATGTCTTCCTCTATGTCAATTCCAGCTGAATTGCAGAGGTGACAAATGAGGTGAGGGAAGGGTAACCTTGCCAAGGTAGAGGGCATGTCCGCCACCTTGTAGAGTTCTTGGGAGATAACCTCATGAACTTCTACTTCTTCTCTAGTCATGATGCTATGAATCATGATGGCTCGGTCTATAGTAACTTCAGACCAGTTGCTAGTGGGAATGATTGAGCGTTGGATAAACTCCAACCATCCCCTAGCCACGGGCATGTGGTCATGCCTTCTTAGTTGAACTGGCTTCCCTCTTGAATCTCTCTTCCATTGAGCGCCCTCTTCACAAATGTCTATGAGGACTTGATCCAACCTTTGATCAAAGTTGACCCTTCTAGTGTAGGGGTGTGCATCTCTTTGCATCATGGGCAAGTTGAATGCCAACCTTACATTCACCGGACTAAAATCTAAGCATTTCTCCCGAACCATTGTAAGCCAATTCTTTGGGTCTGGGTTCACACTTTGATCATGGTTCTTGGTGATCCATGCATTGGCATAGAACTCTTGAACCATTAAGATTCCGACTTGTTGAATGGAGTTGGTGAGAACTTCCCAACTTCTTCTTCGAATCTCATGTCGGATCTCCGGATATTCATTCTTTTTGAGCTTAAAAGGGACCTCGGGGATCACCTTCTTGGCCACAACTTCATAGAAGTGGTCTTGATGCACCCTTGAGATGAGTCTCTCCATCTCCCATGACTCAGAGGTGGAAGCTTTTGCCTTCCCTTTCCTCTTTCTAGAGGTTTCTCCGGCCTTAGGTGCCATAAATGGTTATGGAAAAATAAAAAGCAACGCTTTTACCACACCAAACTTAGAAGGTTTGCTCGTCCTCGAGCAAAAGAAGAAAGAAGGACGGAGAAGAAGAGAAAAATGGAAGAGATGGAGAAGTGGGAGTGATTCGGCCAAGGGGAAGAAGATGTATGGATGATGTGTGAAAATGAGGGGGTGAAGATGGGTTTATATAGGGGTGGAGAGATGGGTAGGGTTCGGTCATGTATGGGTGGGTTTGGGAGGGAAAGTGGTTTGAATTTGGATGGTGAGGTAGGTGGGATTTATGATGGATGGATGTGGGTTGTGAAGGGTTTATGGAGAAGAGGGTAGGATTTGATAGGTGAGGGGTTTTTGGGGAAGAGGTATTGAGGTGATTGGTGAATGAGTGAAGAAGAGAGAGAGAGATGAGGTAGGTGGGGATCCTGTGGGGTCCACAGATCCTGAGGTGTCAAGGATTTCTCATCCCTGCACCATGTGGCGTGCAAAACACCCCCTTGCTGCCAATCCTCGCATTAAACGCCAGGCTGCTGCCCATTTCTGGTGTTTAACGCCAGCTTCTTGCCCTTTTCTGGCGTTAAACGCCAGTCTGGTGCCCATTTCTGGCGTTAAACGCCCAGAATGGTGCCAGACTGGGCGTTTAACGCCCATTCTGCTACCCTTACTGGCGTTTAAACACCAGCAAGTTTCTCCTCCAGGGTGTGCTATTTTTCATTCTGTTTTTTTATTCTATTTTTGTTTTTTCACTTGTTTTTGTGATTTCACATGATCATCAACCTACAGAAAACCTAAAATAACAATGGAGAATAAATAAAATTGGGTTGCCTCCCAACAAGCGCTTCTTTAATGTTAGTAGCTTGACAGTGGGCTCTCATGGAGCCTCACAGATACTCAGAGCATGATGATGGCCTCTCAACACCAAACTTAGAGTTTGGTTGTGGCCTCCCAACACCAAACTTAGAGTTTGAATGTGGGGATTTTGTTTGACTCTGCATTGAAAGAAGCTTTTCATGCTTCCTCTCCATGGTTACAGAGGAACATCCTTGAGCCTTAAACACAAGGGACTCCTCATTCACTTGAAGGACTAATTCTCCTCTGTCTACATCAATCACAGCTTTTGCTGTGGCTAGGAAGGGTCTACCAAGGATGATGGATTCATCCATACACTTCCCAGTGTCTAGTATTATGAAATCAGCAGGGATATAGTGGTCTTCAACCTTTACCAAGACATCCTCTACAAGTCCATAAGCTTGTTTCCTTGAATTGTCTGCCATCTCTAGTGAGATTCTTGCAGCTTGTACCTCAAGGATCCCTAGCTTCTCCATTACAGAGAGAGGCATGAGGTTTATGCTTGACCCTAGGTCACACAGAGCCTTCTCAAAGGTCATGGTGCCTATGGGACAAGGTATTGAGAACTTTCCAGGATCCTGTCTCTTTTGAAGTAATCTCTGCCTAGTCAAATCATCCAGTTCTTTGGTGAGCAAGGGGGGTTCATCCTCCCAAGTCTCATTACCAAATAACTTGGCATTTAGTTTCATGATTGCTCCAAGGTACTTAGCAACTTGCTCTTCAGTAACATATTCATCCTCTTCAGAGGAGGAATACTCATCAGAGCTCATGAATGGCAGAAGTAAATTCAATGGAATCTCTATGGTCTCAGCGTGAGCCTCAGATTCCCATGGTTCCTTATGAGGGAATTCCTTGGAGGCCAGTGGACGTCCAGTGAGGTCTTCCTCAGTGGAGATCACTGCCTCTTCCTCCTCTCCATGTTCGGCCGTGTGGGTCATCTTGATGGCCTTGCACTCTCCTTTTGGATTCTCTTCTGTATTGCTTGGAAGAGTAATAGAAGGGAGTTCAGTAACTTTCTTACTCAGCTGACCTACTTGTGCCTCCAAATTTCTAATGGAGGACCTTGTTTCAGTCATGAAACTTTGAGTGGTTTTAATTAGATCAGAGACTACAGTTGCTAAGTCAGAGTGGTTTTGCTTAGAATTCTCTGTCTGTTGCTGAGAAGATGATGGAAAAGGCTTGCTATTGCTAAACCTGTTTCTTCCACCATTATTGTTATTGAAGCCTTATTGAGGCCTCTGTTGGTCCTTCCATGAGAGATTTGGATGATTTCTCCATGAAGGATTGTAAGTGTTTCCATAGGAATCTCCCATGTTCACCTCTTCCATTGCTGGGTTCTCACGATCATAAGCTTCTTCTTCAGGGGAAGCTTCCTTAGTACTGCCTGGTGCAGCTTGCATTCCAGACAGACTTTGAGAAATCATATTGACTTGCTGAGTTAATATTTTATTCTGAGCCAGTATGGCATTCAGAGTATCAATCTCAAGAACTCCTTTCTTCTGATTTGTCCCATTATTCACAGGGTTCCTTTCAGAAGTGTACATGAATTGGTTATTTGCAACCATCTCAATGAGTTTCTGAGCTTCTGCATGCGTCTTCTTCAGATGAAGAGATCCTCCAGCAGAGTTGTCCAATGACATCTTGGACAGTTCAAACAGGCCATCATAGAAGATACCTATGATGCTCCATTCTGAAAGCATGTCAGAAGGACACCTTCTGATCAATTGCTTGTATCTTTCCCAAGCTTCATAAAGGGATTCACCTTCCTTCTGTCCAAAGGTTTGGACTTTCACTCTAAGCTTGCTCAATTTTTGAGGTGGAAAGAAATTTGCCAAGAAGGCATTGACTAGCTTTTCCCAAGAGTTCAGGCTTTCTTTAGGTTGTGAATCCAACCATGTTCTAGCTCTGTCTCTTACAGTAAAGGGAAAAAGCATAAGCTTGTAGACCTCGGGATCAACCCCATTAGTCTTGACAGTGTCACAGATTTGCAAGAATTCAGCTAAGAACTGATGAGGATCTTCCAATGGAAGTCCATAAAACTTGCAATTCTGTTGCATTAGAAAAACTAGTTGAGGCTTAAGCTCAAAGTTGTTTGCTCCAATGGCCAGGATAGAGATGCTTCTTCCATAGAAGTCGGGAGTGGGTGCAGTAAAGTCACCAAGCACCTTTCTTGCATTGTTGGTGTTTTCGGCTGCCATGGCTTCTTCTTGTTTGAAAAGCTCTGTTAGGTCCTCTACAGAGAGTTGTACTTTAGCTTCTCTCAGCTTTCTCTTCAAGGTCCTTTCGGGTTCAGGATTAGCCTCAACCAGAATGTCTTTGTCCTTACTCCTACTCATATGAAAGAGAGAAGAAGAAAGTATGGAATCCTCTATGTCACAGTATAGAGATTCCTTGAGGTGTTAGAGGAAAAGAAAAATAGAAGGAGGAGGTAGAAAGAGAAGAATTCGAACTTATCAAGAGGGATAGAGTTCGAATTGTAGATAGTGGAGGAGTGTTAGTCCTTAAATAGAAGGATGTGAGAAGAGGGGAAGAATTTTTGAAATTAAAGTAAAAGATTTTGAAATAATTAAAAGAAATTTTGAAAATTTGGTAAAGGATTTTCGAAAATTAAGATTGGGAAAGAAATTAAGTGATTTTTGAAAAGGATTTTGAAATTAGAAATCAAAAAGATATGATTGAAACTTAATTTTGAAAAAGATGTGATTGAAAAGATATGATTGAGAAGATATGATTGAAAATCAAATTAAAAAGAGAAAGTTTTAAAATTAAAGTTGATTACTTAACTAACAAGAAATTAGAAGATATAATTCTAGAATTAAAACTTTTGATCCTTTCTTAATAGGCAAGTAACAACTAGAAAATTTTGAATTAAATTATTAATTGTAGCAAGGATTTTTGAAAATAGTAATAAATAAAAAAATTGAAAAGAAATTGATTTTGAAAAGATATGATTGAAAAGATATGATTTGAAAAAGATTTGATTTTGAAGAATTATGAAAATTTGAAAAAGATTTTAATTAAAAACAAAATCTTCCCTCTAGTGTCCTCCTGGCGTTAAACGCCCAGAATGGCATCCATTCTGGCGGTGTTTAACGCCCAAAATGCTACCTTTTTGGGCGTTTAACGCCCAGCCAGGTACCCTGGCTGGTGTTTAAATGCCAGTTTTCCTTCTTCACTGGGCGTTTTGAATGCCCAGCTTTTTCTGTGTAATTCCTCTGCTGAATGTTCTGAATCTTCAATTTTCTATGTTATTGAATTGAAAAGACACAATTTTAAAAATTTTTTGAATTTTTAATGATGAGAAACAATAGAATTGCAACTAAGATCAAATAAACAATGCATGCAAGACACCAAACTTAGAAGTTTGTATACTAAGGACTATAACAATTTGAAAATGTATGTAAGAAACAACAAAAGACACAGAATAAGAGAAATTAAAGATCAGAGCACTGAAATCATCAAGAACAACTTGAAGATCAATGAAGAACATAATGCATATATTCAAAAAAATGCAAGAAAAATAAAGACATGCAATTGACACCAAACTTAAAAATTGATATTAGACTCAAACAAGAAACATAAAATATTTTTTATTTTTATGGTTTTATAAATTTTTTTTTTGTGATTTTTCGAAAATTGAGTGGAAAAGAAAATAAAGGGACTCAAAATTTTTAATAAGAGTTCCAAGAATCATTGCAATGCTAGTCTAAGACTCCGGTCCAGGAATTAGACATGGCTTACTAGCCAGCCAAGCTTTCAATGAAAGCTTCGGTCCAAAACACTAGACATGGCCAATGGCCAGCCAAGCTTTAGCAGATCATTGCTAACAACAGCAAAATTGATAGAAATCAACAAGCTCTTGTGATGATAAGTTGAAACCTCGGTCCAATAAGATTAGACATGGCTTCACAGCCAGCCAGACTTCAACAGATCATCATGAAACTCTAGAATTCATTCTTAAAAACTCTGAAGAACAAAATAGAAAAAAAATTTTTGTATTTTTGAAAAAAATTTTCGAAAATAAAAAGTAAAAAGCTTAAACATAAAATAAAATTACCTAATCTAAGCAACAAGATGAGCCGTTAGTTGTCCAAACTCGAACAATCCTCTGCAACGGCACCAAAAACTTGGTGTTGTTGCCTGACCAAAAACTTGGCACTGATGTTACCGGAAACAAATGCGAAATTTTTGTTCGTTCCATCCCCGGCAACGGCGCCAAAAACTTGGTGCACGAAATTGTGATCATCAATGGCGCCAACAACTTGGTACGACAATTGTAATCTCAACTCTTTATCACAACTCCGCACAACTAACCAGCAAGTGCACTGGGTCGTCCAAGTAATAAACCTTACACGAGTAAGGGTCGATCCCACGGAGATTGTCGGCTTGAAGCAAGCTATGGTCATCTTGTAAATCTCAGTCAGGCGGATTCAAATGGTTATGGAGGATTGATAATTAAAAGATGAATAAAACATAAAATAAAGATAGAGATACTTATGTAATTCATTGGTGAGAATTTCAGATAAGCGTATGAAGATGCTTTGTTCCTCCTGAACCTCTACTTTCCCATTGACTTCTTCCAATCATTTATACTCCCTTCCATGGCAAGCTTTATGTTGGGCATCACCGTTGTCAATGGCTACTTCCCGTCCTCTCAGTGAAAATGTGCTGTCACCGCACAGCTAATCATCTGTCGGTTCTCGATCATGTTGGAATAGGATCCATTGATCCTTTTGCGTCTGTCACACGCCCAACAATCGCGAGTTTGAAGCTCGTCAATGAATATCTTAGAGAAGAAGTAGGCGTGAATTGAATAGAAAAACAGTAGTACTTTGCATTAATTCATGAAGAACAGCAGAGCTCCACACCTTAATCTATGGTGTGTAGAAACTCCACCATTGAAAATACAAAAGTGATAATGGTGGTCATTGGCTTTGGCCCCAGAGAGGGAACCTGAAGAACCAAGATGAAAATACAATAGTAAAAGGTCCTATTTATAGAGAACTAGTAGCCTAGGGTTTACAAAAATAAGTAATTAATGCAGAAATCTTCTTCTGGGCCCACTTGGTGTGTGCTTGGGCTGAGAATTGAAGCTTTCACATGTAGAGACTTTTCTTGGAGTTAAACGCCAGCTTTTGTGCCAGTTTCGGCGTTTAACTCCAGCTTTTGTGCCAGTTCTGGCGTTTTGACGCTAGAATTCTTAAGCTGACTTGGAACACCGATTTGGGCCATCAAATCTTGAGCAAAGTATGGACTATTATATATTTCTGGAAAGCCCAAGATGTCTAATTTCCAACGCAATTGAGAGCGCACCAATTAGGTCTCTGTAGCTCCAGAAAATCCACTTTGAGTGCAGGAAGGTCAGAATCCAATAGCATCTGCAGTCCTTTTTCAGCCTCTGGATCAGATTTTTGCTCAGGTCCCTCAATTTCAGCCAGAAAATATCTGAAATCACAGAAAAACACACAAACTCATAGTAAAGTCTAGAAATGTGATTTTTAAATAAAAACTAATAAAAACGTAATAAAAACTAACTAAAACATACTAAAAATATACTGAAAACAATGCCAAAAAGCGTATAAATTATCCGCTCATCACATACCTCTTTAAAAGGTGTTCAGATGGCATCATCCGAAGATGTGTCCCAGATGAAGAAACACAACAGATTCTTTGGCACTGTCATAGTTCTGATTATGGAGGCCATTTTGGTGGTGAAAGGACAGCTACAAAGGTCCTTCAGAGCGGGTTTTACTGGCCGACTCTCTTTAGAGATTCTAAAGAATTCGTGAAGCACTGTGATAGATGTGCAAAGTTCACGAATCTCCCTGCCAACCATGAAATGCCACAGCAGGGGATTCTTGAGGTTGAGTTGTTTGATGTGTGTGGTATTGATTTTATGGGACCTCTCCCACCCTCAAATTCAAACAACTATATTCTAGTGGCAGTTGACTATGTGTCTAAGTGGGTGGAAGTTGTGGCTCTACCCACCAATAATGACAAGGTGGTAATGAGCTTTCTTCAGAGATATATCTTTAGCCGGTTTGGTGTCCCAAGGACACTCATTAGTGATGGAGGAAGTCACTTCTGTAACAGACAGCTGGACTCTCTTCTGCATAGATATGGAGTCCGTCGTAAGGTGACAACCCCCTATCACCCTTAGACAAGTGGACAGGTTGAAGTTTTCAACAGGGAACTTAAGAGGATTCTAGAGAAGACCGTCAGTATTTCAAGAAAGGACTGGTCTAGGAAGCTTGATGATGCTCTCTAAGCATACCGGACAGCGTACAAGACTCCAATTGGCATGTCCCTATATCAGTTGGTCTATGGCAAAGCCTGTCACTTGCCAGTTGAGCTGGAGTACAAGGCTTACTGGGCAATCAGGTACCTGAATCTTGATTCAGAAGCTGCAGGAATTAAGTGAATGCTTCAATTGAACGAGCTTGATAAATTCAGATATTCAGCTTATGAGAATGCCAAGCTCTATAAGGAGAGAACCAAGCTACTACATGACAAGAAGATTGCCATCAGGGTCTTTGAACTAGGACAGAGAGTCCTTCTATATAATTCAAGGCTCAAATTCTTTCCTGGGAAGTTGAAATCCCAGTGGTCAGGACCGTTTGTGGTTATTAGAGCTTCACCATATGGTCATGTGAAAATACAGGAAGAGAATTGATGAGCGGATAATTTATACGCTTTTTGGCATTGTTTTTAGTATGTTTTTAGTAGGATCTAGTTACTTTTAGGGATGTTTTTATTAGTTTTTATGTTAAATTCACATTTCTGGACTTTACTATGAGTTTGTGTGTTTTTCTGTGATTTCAGGTATTTTCTGGCTGAAATTGAGGGACTTGAGCAAAAATCAGATTCAGAGGTTGAAGAAGGACTGCTGATGCTGTTGGATTCTGACCTCCCTGCACTCAAAGTGGATTTTCTATAGCTACAGAACTCCAAATGGTGCGCTCTCAACGGCTTTGGAAAGTAGACATCCAGGGCTTTCCAGAAATATATAATAGTCTATACTTTTCCCGAGTTTAGATGACACAAAAGGGCGTTGAACGCCAGTTCTACGCTGCAGTTTGGAGTTAAACGCCAGAAACACGTCACGAACCAGAGTTGAACGCCAAAAACACGTTACAACTTGGCGTTCAACTTCAAAAGAAGCCTCTGCACGTGTAAACTTCAAGCTCAGCCCAAGCACACACCAAGTGGGCCCCGGAAGTAGATTTATGCATCAATTACTTACTTCTGTAAACCCTAGTAGCTAGTTTAGTATAAATAGGACTTTTTACTATTGTATTAGACATCTTGGGACGTTTAGTTCTTAGATCATGGGGGCTGGCCTCACAATTTCATGCACCAAGTTTTTGGCGCTGTTGCCGGGGATTGTTCGAGTTTGGACAACTGACGGTTCATCTTGTTGCTCAGATTAGGTAACTTTATTTTAATTTTAAGTTTTTGTTTTTATTCTTTTAATTTTCGAAAAAATTTCCAAAAAAAAAAATAAAATATATTTTTCTTCAGAATTTTTAAGAATGAATTCTAGTGTTTCATGAAGCATGTTGAAGCCGGGCTACCTGTAAAGCCATGTCTAAATTCATTTGGACTGAGGCTTCCAAATCATCATTACAAGAGTAAGCTATTTGTTGCTAATCAAATTTGTTATTGTATGACTGATTTGTATCTTCTAAAGCTTGGCTGGCCATTGGCCATGTCTAGTGTTTTGGACCGGAGCTTTCATTGAAAGCTTGGCTGGCTAGTGAGCCATGTCTAATTCCTGGACTGAGGCTTTAGACTAAGAGTGCAAGATTCCTGGAATTCATATTAAAATTTTTGGAATCCTTATTTTTCTTTTTCACATTAATTTTCGAAAAAATCCACAAAAAATTAGAAAATCATAAAATCAAAAATATTCTTGTGTTTCTTGTTTGGGTCTTGAGTCAATTTTAAGTTTAGTGTCAATTGCATGTTTTAAATTTTGCATAAAATTTTCGAAAAATTCATGCATTCATAGTGCTCTTCATGATCTTCAAGTTGTTCTTGGTAAATCTTCTTGTTTGATCTTGATGTTTTCTTGTTTTGTGTCTTTTCTTGTTTTACATGTGCATTTTTGCATCCATGGTGTCTAAACATTAAAAATTTCTAAGTTTGGTGTCTTGCATGTTTTCTTTGCATAAAAAATTTTTCAAAAATATGTTCTTGATGTTCATCATAATCTTCAAAGTGTTCTTGGTGTTCATCTTGACATTCATAGCATCCTTGCATGCATTCATTGTTTTGATTTAAAATTTCCATGCATTGCACATTTTTAGTGTTTTTCTCTCTCATCATAAAAATTCAAAAATAAAAAAATTTGTTTCAAAAAAAAATAATAATATATCTTATCTTTTTAAAATTTTTTTCAAAAATCATATCTTTTCCATTTTTTTATTTATTTTCGAAAATTTCAAAAATCATTTTCAAAATATTTTCAAAATCTTTTTCTTATTCTATCATATTTTCAAAAATCACATCATCAATTAATGTTTTGATTCAAAAATTTCAAGTTTGTTACTTACTTGTTAAGAAAGATTCAAACTTTAAGTTCTAGAATCATATCTTGTGATTTCTTGTGAATCAAGTCATTAATTGTGATTTTAAAAATCAAATCTTTTTCAAAACTAATTTCAATCATATCTCTTCAAAAATATTTTTTTATCTTATCTTTTTCAAAATCAAATCTTTCTAATCATATCTTTCAATATCATATCTTTTTCAAATATCTTTTCTAACTTCTTATCTTCTTATCTTTTAAAAATTGATTTTCAAAATTTGTTTCAACTAACTAATTAACTTTTTATTTATTTCTTATCTCTTTCAAAACTACCTAACTAACTATCCCTCTCTAATTTTCGAAAATACCTCCCTCTTTTTCAAAAATTCTTTTTAGTTAATTAATTGTTTAAATTTTAATTTTAATTTTAATTCTCCTTTAATTTTCAAAAATCATCAACTTCTTTTCAAAAATTAATTTTCGAAATTCCCTCTCCCTCATCTCCTTCTATTTATTTAATTACTTACTAACACTTCTCCTCATCTCATATCTTTGCTCCTATCCTCACCCTTGTGTTTGGATTATCCATTCTTCTTCACTCTTATTCCCTTTCTTCTTCTACTAGCAACAAGGGAACCTCCATATTGTGGTAAAAAGGATCCCTATTATTATTTTCTGTTCCCTTCTTTTTCATATGAGCAGGAGCAAGGACAAGAACATTCTTGTTGAAGCAGACCCTGAACCTGAAAGGACTCTGAAGAGGAAACTGAGAGAAGCTAAAATACAACAATCCAGAGACAACCTTACAGAAATTTTTGAAAAGAAAGAGGAGATGGCAGCCGAAAATAATAACAATGCAAGGAAGATGCTTGGTGACTTTACTGCACTAAATTTCAATTTACATGGAAGAAGCATCTCCATCCCTACCATTGGAGCAAACAATTTTGAGCTTAAGCCTCAACTAGTTTTTCTGATGCAACAAAACTGCAAGTTTCATAGACTTCCATCTGAAGATCCTTTTCAGTTCTTAACTGAATTCTTGCAAATATGTGATACTGTTAAGACTAATGGAGTAGATCCTGAAGTCTACAGGCTCATGCTTTTCCCTTTTGCTGTAAGAGACAGAGCTAGAATATGGTTGGACTCTCAACCCAAGGATAGCCTGAATTTTTGGGATAAGCTGGTCACGGCTTTTTTAGCCAAGTTCTTTCCTCCTCAAAAGCTGAGTAAGCTTAGAGTGGATGTTCAAACCTTCAGACAGAAAGAAGGAGAATCCCTCTATGAAGCTTGGGAGAGATACAAGCAACTGACCAAAAAGTGTCCTTCTGACATGCTTTCAGAATGGACTATCCTGGATATATTCTATGATGGTCTGTCTGAATTAGTGGTGCGCAGAAATTGTGATTACACTTTGATTATATAAAATTCATCGCTCTTTCTTTCCCTGGTAATGGCGCCAAAAACATGATGCCAATACCATGGTTCACAACTTCGCACAACTAACCAGCAAGTGCACTGGGTCGTCCAAGTAATACCTTACGTGAGTAAGGGTCGAATCCCACGGAGATTATTGGTATGAAGCAAGCTATGGTCACCTTGCAAATCTCAGTCAGGTAGGGTTAAATGTGATTGGATTAGATAATTAAAAGATAAATAATAAAGGATAGAAATACTTATGTAATTCATTGGTGAGAATTTCAGATGAGCGAATAGAGATGCTTTCGTTCCTCTGAACCTCTGCTTTCCTGCTATCTTCATCCAATCAGTCTTACTCCTTTCCATGGCTGGCTTTATGTAATGCATAACCATTGTCAATGGCTACTTTCGGTCTCCTCTCGGGAAAATGATCCAAATGCCCTGTCACGGCACGGCTAATCGTCTGGAGGCATCACCCTTGTCAATGGTTTCATCTTATCCTCTCAGTGAAAATGGTCAACGCACCTTGTCACGGCACGACTATTCATCTGTCGGTTCTCGATCATGCTGGAGTAGGATTTACTATCCTTTTGCGTCTGTCACTACGCCCGGCAATCGCGAGTTTGAAGCTCGTCACAGTCATTCAATCATTGAATCCTACTCGGAATACCACAGACAAGGTTTAGACCTTCCGAATTCTCTTGAATGCCACCATCATTCTAGCTTACACCACGAAGATTCCGATTAAGAGATCTAAGAGATACTCATTCAATCTAATGTAGAACGGAAGTGGTTGTCAGGCACACGTTCATAGGGAATGATGATGATTGTCACGTTCATCACATTCAGATTGAAGTGCGAATGAATATCTTTGAAGCGAAATAAGGTGAATTGAATAGAAAACAGTAGTACTTTGCATTAATCTTTGAGGAACAGCAGAGCTCCACACCTTAATCTATGGAGTGCAGAAACTCTACCGTTGAGAATACATAAGTGAATAGAGGGTAGGCATGGCCGAGTGGCCAGCCCCCAAACATGATCAATAGATCAAAATATAATCGAAAGATGTCTAATACAATAGTAAAAGGTCCTATTTATAATAAACTAGCTACTAGAGTTTACAGAAGTAAGTAATTGATGCATAAATCCACTTCCGGGGCCCACTTGGTGTGTGCTTGGGCTGAGCTTGAGTGTTGCACGTGTAGAGGTCCTTCTTGGAGTTGAACGCCAGCATTTGTGCCAGTTTGGGCGTTCAACTCTGGTTTTGGATCCTTTTCTGGCGCTGGACGCCAGAATTGGGCAGAGAGCTGGCGTTGAACGCCAGTTTGCGTCATCTATTCTTAGCCAAAGTATGGACTAATATATATCGCTGGAAAGCCCTGGATGTCTACTTTCCAATGCAATTGGAAGCGCGCCATTTCGAGTTCTGTAGCTCTAGAAAATCCACTTTGATTTCAGGGAGGTCAGAATCCAACAGCATCAGCAGTCCTTCTTCAACCTCTGAATCTGATTTTTGCTCAAGTCCCTCAATTTCAGCCAGAAAATACCTGAAATCACAGAAAAATACACAAACTCATAGAAAAGTCCAGAAATGTGAATTTAACATAAAAACTAATGAAAACATCCCTAAAAGTAACTAGATACTACTAAAAACATACTAAAAACAATGCCAAAAAGCGTATAAATTATCCGCTCATCACAACACCAAACTTAAATTGTTGCTTGTCCCCAAGCAACTGAAAATCAAATAGGATAAAAAGATCTTGGTTTTAAGAGCTTTTGGCTTTTTCTGCTTGCTTTTTCTTTTTCTTTCTATTTTTTTTCGCCTATTTTTTTTTCTGCAAGCTCTGTTCTTTGATGCTTTTTCTTGCTTCAAGAATCATTTTTATGATTTTTCAGATTATCAAATAACATGTCTCCTAGTCATCATTCTTNTTCTCTATTACAGAGAGGGGCATGAGGTTTATTCCTGAACCAAGGTCACACAGAACCTTAAAGCTCATGGTGCCTATGGTACAAGGTATTATGAACTTTTCAGGATCCTGTTTCTTCTGAAGCAATGTCAGTTGATCCAGATCACTTAGTTCATTGGTGAACAAGGGAGGTTCATCTTCCCAAGTCTCAATACCAAATAATTTGGCATTCAGCTTCATGATTGCACCAAGAAACTTGGCAGTTTACTCTTCAGTAACATCCTCATTCTCTTCAGAAGAGGAATACTCATCAGAGTTCATGAATGGCATAAGGAGGTTTAATGGGACCTCTATGGTCTCTAGATGAGCCTCAGAGTCCTTTGGTTCCTCAGAGGGAAGCTCCTTATTGATCACTGGACGTCCCAGGAGGTCTTCCTCCTTAGGATTCACGTCCTCCTCTCCCTCATTGGGTTCGGCCAATTTAGTTATGTCAATGGCCTTGCACTCTCCTTTTGGATTCTCTTCTGTATTGCTTGGGAGAGTACTAGGAGGGATTTCAGTGATCCTTTTACTCAGCTGGCCCACTTGTGCTTCCAATTTTCTAATGAAAGACCTTGTTTCATTCATGAAACTCACAGTGGCCTTAGATAGATCAGAGACTAAGTTTGCTAAGCTAGAGGGGTTCTGCTCAGAATTCTCTGTTTGTTGCTGAGTGGATGATGGAAAAGGCTTGCTATTGCTAAATCTGTTTCTTCCACCATTATTAAAGCCTTGTTGAGGCTTTTGATCCTTCCATGAGAAATTTGGATGATTTCTCCATGATGAGTTATAGGTGTTTCCATAAGGTTCACCTAAGTAATTCACCTCTGCTATTGCAGGGTTCTCAGGATCATAAGCTTCTTCTTCAGAAGATACCTCTTGAGTACTGTTGGATGCAGCTTGCATTCCATTCAGACTCTGAGAAATCATATTGACTTGCTGAGTCAATATTTTGTTCTGAGCCAATATGGCATTCAGAGTATCAATTTCAAGAACTCCCTTCTTCATAGGCGTCCCATTATTCACAGGATTCCTCTCAGAAGTGTACATGAACTGGTTATCAACAACCATGTCAATGAGTTCTTGAGCTTCTGCAGGCATTTTCTTTAGGTGAATGGATCCACCTGTAGAAGTATCCAATGACATCTTTGATAGCTCAGATAAACCATCATAGAATATATCCAGGATGGTGCATTCTGAAAGCATGTCAGAAGGACATTTTTTGGTCAGCTGCTTGTATCTTTCCCAAGCTTCATAGAGGGATTCACCTTCCTTCTGTCTGAAGGTCTGAACATCCACTCTAA
>NC_029786.2:73781125-73781463 GCF_000816755.2 Arachis ipaensis | reverse complement strand
ATTGTATTTTAGCTTCTCTTAGTTTTCTCTTCAGAGTCCTTTCAGATTCTGGATCTGCTTCAACAAGAATATTCTTGTCCTTGCTCCTGCTCATATGACAAAGAAGAGGGCACAGAAAAAAAAATAATAACAATAATATGGATCCTTTATACCACAGTATAGAGGTCCTTATGTTAGTAGAAGAAAAGAAGAAAAAAATCTGAACTCAGAGAAAGAGAGGGTTCGGATTTTTTTGGTGGTGTGAGGAAGAGATGTTAGTAGATGAATAAATAAATAGAAGGGGATGAGAGAGAAGGAATTTTCGAAAATAATTTTTGAAAAAGAGTTAGTGATTTTTG